>NC_064416.1:41132500-41205000 GCF_023375975.1 Astyanax mexicanus | reverse complement strand
CTATCTATCTATCTATCTATCTATCTATCTATCTATCTATCTATCTATCTATCTATCTATCTATCTATCTATCTATCTATCTATCTATCTATCTATCTATCTTTCTTTAAGCAATTACCTATTATCCATCTATTAATCTCACCTGCCAGTCCATCCAGCCATTCATCCATCTTTACCGGTAACCTGTTCTCACCCCCCAAACATCCCTTTTCTATTATTTAATATTCACTCATCCATCTATGTTTAATCAGTCATCTATTATCTATCCATCCATCCACCCATTCATAATTAATCAATTATCCATTATACTGTACATCCATCCATCCATCCACCAAAACATCTATTCCTAATGAAATCCATTCATCTTTAATCAATTATCCATCCATCCATCCATCCATCCACCCATCTTCCATCAATCCATCTATCCATCCATGCATCAACACATATTCCTAATAAAATGGTTCATTTTAATAAATTATCCATTCATCCATCCATCAAAACACATATCCCTATTGAGCTATCCATTCATCTTTCTATTTACTGTGGGCTTAGTATTATCCATTCATCCATTTTGCCATCCTTTGATTATTCATTATCCACAATTGATCTATTCATCTATCTTTAATTAGTTTTCCACTTTTATCAATTTCTTTTTGATTATTCATTATCCATCTATGAAGTCACTTATCCTTTTTTCCATCCATCTCTTATCAGTTATCAATAATCCATCCATCCATCCATCCATTCATCCATCCATTTATTCATCCTTTACCAGCTATCCAGAAACCCCTATCAACATTATCCATTCATCCATCCCCTCATTTATTCATCATCCCTACATCCCTTAATTGTCAATTATCCATTGATTCATTCATGTCCATTTTTCATTATCCACCCATCCATCCAGTCATCCACTCATCAATGCTCTATCATTCATTATCCATGCAGTAGGAACTGATGTTCTGACCCCGAAGTTGGAAGCGGCGAATCGGTCGGAGGCGGAGATGTTGGTGGTGGCGGTGGTGGTGTGGGCGAAGTAGGCGTTGATGTTGGCCAGCAGGTTACTCATTACAGCTGGAACTCCCGGACACATGTACTTGGATGAAAGGCAGGAGAAATGACTAAAAGAGAGAAAGAGAGAGAGAAAAGCTGAATTAAAACTCTCAGCTCTTAGACAGACCTCCGTTCCTCTCGCGCAGGATCTCCCATGGGAAGCTATAAAAGCTGAAAACGAGAAAGCAATTATTATGACTACAAACTGTTACTGCTGAACAACCCCCGTCTCCACTCTGACAGGCTGAATTTTTCACATAAATTTAAAAAACGATGCTTCTCTTCATATCCTTTGGGAATTTTACTTCAGGAACTAAAAAAAACAGCCATAAAAAGGGAATTTTAATGCTAATTACAGAAAAAGGACTGATCACCCAGGCGTTTACTTCTTCTGTTTCTGAAAAGTTGTTGGTATTTTTGTTTTTGCACAGCAGATGTTTACACTGAATGCACAAAACCTGTTTCAGATTAATCATCAAAAGGATTAATACCACACAAAAACATCAGTGAAGTAGCGAACAGATGCTAAAATATTGAAATTCTCAGAGAAAGAGTCTTTAAGACTTTAAAACAATAGAGGTGTACCAGTCGTGTTTCAGCTCGATCGGCCAATCACCGAAAGCAATCAAGGGCGGGGGGTAGGTGCCACATTAACCTTTCCAGGAAAACTCAGGTAATTCATCTTCCTGTCAGCCAACACTTTGGATGTGATTCCTTTAGCCTGCTAACTATTTCTGAGTTAAAAGTGCTTTGTACCGTTTGGTGTTTGTTTTTGTGTGGTTAGTGCTGTTTTTAGCTCTGCTGTGTTGCTGTGCTAATAGCTACTCACTGTATGTGCTGAAAGGCTGATGCACTCTTAAGAGAATTATCCAGTTAGTGGTGTTAGGAGTTTGTTTTCTCAGAAACAGCTAAAAAAGTGCTACAAATACTCACTGGATGTGATTCCTTTAGCTTTCCTACTGTTCTTATTTTCTAGAAATAAACGTGCCCTGCACTGTCTGGTCTTTGTTTTTGTCATGGTTAGTGCTGTTCTTAGCTCTGCTGTGTTGCTGTGCTAATAGCTACTTGAGGGGGATATCCAGTTAGTGGTATTAAAAGTCTTTTTATTTCCTTTCCTCCACAAGACACGTTAGTCTTACACATTCTACAAATATGTGAGATTAAGTCAGAAACAGAAATATGTCATTTTTTTTGTAAATGCCAACCATATGGAGCCAAGCTGACTACCGAACTACCAAATCTGTAGAGTTAAGAAATTACATTACAAGTGAACCAGTTAAGAGCAATCATAGAAAATGGGAAAGACAGAATTAGGAATGTGGATGAACAAAAAGGGCTGAACTTAGATGCCAAGTCCCTGTTCACACCTGCCATTAATGCAAAGCATTCAAACAGCTCCGATTCAGCACAGTCGGACCAGTGCTTTTACCAAAGTTCAAAAAATCCTTAATGTTTGATGACAAAAAGGCATTAACATGATTCATCTCTCTGACATATAACCAAAACATTTAAATTTAAATTTCAGCTGATTTGGACTCTCCCAAACATAAAGAAAGAGAGCACAGTATATTGAAGGAAAGTAGTAAGAAATAGAAAATATAGAAAGCACAAAATGAAAGACAGAACAAGAGAGTAGATGGAGAAATTAAAAAGAGAAAGCAGAGAAAAAGGAGCATGAAAGCCAAAAAACAGAAAAGAAAAATACAGAATGTAAAGAGAAAGAAAATACAGTGGGAGAAAAGAGAGAGTGAGAGAAAGCAGAGAGAGACAAAGAGACAGAGAAAAACAGAAAGGAAGCAGGAAGAGAAAGAATGCAAAAAAGAGAAAAAAAAGTTGAGAAAAATGCAAGAGAAGGCAGAAACAGACAGCACAAAGCGAAAGAAAGCATAACGAGAATAAAACAAAGAGAAAAGAGAGAGAAAGGAAGAGATGTAAAGGCAAGAGGGAAGGTAGAGAGAGAGAGAGAAAATGGAGAGAAAGTAGAGAAAAAGAGAAAGAATGAAGAGAGCAAAAGGAAGCAGAGGGGAGAAAAAGAGCAAGAGAGAGAAAAAAGGGAGAGAGATGGAAGTGGGGAGAGAAAAAAAGCAGAAAAATGGAAGAGAGAGAGAGAAAGAGAGAGGTAGAGAGGGGATGGGGTGAGAAAGCAAGTATGAATAAGGAGGAAGTCGGCGGTCTTCAAACACAGCAGGTCACTAAAATTAGCACCATGCCTTTAGGGCCTTCACAGAAAATTACTGCTCTCTCTCAATCTCTCTCTCTCTCTCTCTCTCTCTCTCTTTCACACACACACACTACTGTCTCAACAGCAGCTCCTTGTGTTCAAACAGCTCCTGGCTTTAATGAAAAGAATGAAAAGTAGGGCAGCTGTATGATTTACTACACGTCTCTCCTAAGTGTTATACATAATAATGATGATGATGATGATGATGATGATGATGATGATGGTGGTGATGTTGAGGTAGCCGCAAATATAGAATATTATATTTACTATGAGAATTATTTTGCCACATAACACACTGCACGTATCCCTCCACCATGAGCTGACCGTAAAAAACTGTCTCACATCCGGCTCTAAATCGAAGTGTTATTAAATTTTTAAGTGGGTGCTCATTGGGTTTGAACCTCGGTTTCTCCAGTACAGGCTAAAGGATAGTTCATATTGAGAATACTGCACATGCAGGCCTGTTGCAACAAGGCAAGCAAACCAATCAATTGTCTAGGGACCTTAGTAGCTGAAATTGTTAGTGTATCTCTGATGGTCTGGCTGCTCAATAGGCAGCTTATCAGAGTAGCCAGCGTGCTAACTGTCCAACGGAAACAATAAAAAAAGAGCAGGTGTCCTAAAAGCTTTATCTAAGATTTGTATCTGTACAATTCCTTGGGTTTAGCTGTGCTTTATTTGCCTACTTACTTGCCCTTTGGTGAACCCATTCTAACATCAAACGTAGAATTAAGAATGTGGGTCTTTTGGAAACTATGAGAATATCTCAGAGAGCATCAAGTCTATATACAGCTCTGGAAAAAAATAAGAGACCACTTCGGTTTCTGAATCAGTTTTTTTATTTTATTTTGCTATTTATAGGTTTATGTTTGAGTAAAATTAATATTGTTGTTTTATTCTATAAACTACAGACAACATTTCTCCCAAATTCCAAATATAAATATTGTCATTTAGAGCATTTATTTGAAAAAAATGTGAAATGAGAAATGGCTGAAATGACAAAAAAGCAGAGCTTTTAGACCTCAAATGATGAAAAAGAAAACAAGTTCATATTCATAAAGTTTTAAGAGTTCAGAAATATTAGTTTTTTTTGGGTTTTCACAAAAATGCATTAAACTCACTGATTGTCTCTGATGTTCTCTGATGCATAACCAAAAAATGTCAAATTAAGATTGACATTGATTGACAACTCAAAGAAAGAGAGTACAGTATATAGAGGGAAAGTGAAAATAAATAAAAAAGATAAAAAACAGAAAATGAAAATGAGAACAAGAGAGTAGACGGAGAAAATAAAAAGAAAAAGCAGAGAAAAAAATAGCATGGAGGAGAGAATGGAGAGAAAGGGAGATAAAAGCAGAAAAAGAAAGAGAATTATAGAATGTAGACAGATAGAAAAGAGAGGGAGAGAATAGAGTGAGCAAGAGAAAGCAATGACAGTAAGCAGAGACAGAGAGAGAAAGGGAGAGAGACAAAGAGAAAGAATGTAAAAAAGACAAAAAAGCAGAGAGCAAGAGAAAGCAGAAACAGACAGCACAGAGAGAAAGAGAACATAGAAATAATAAAACAAAGAAAAAAGAGAGAGAAAAAATAGAATTTAGAGAGAAAAAACTGAGAGAAAGTATAGAGAAAGTGGAATTACCCTGGTTTTTATTCACAGTTTTCATCATGTTGTCCTCCACCAGTCTTACACACTGCTTTTGGATAACTTTATGCTGCTTTACTCCTGGTGCAAAAATTCAAGCAGTTCAGCTTGGTTTGATGGCTTGTGACCATCCATCTTCCTCTTGATTATATTCCAGAGGTTTTAATTTGGTAAAATCGAAGAAACTCACCATTTTAAAGTGGTCTCTTATTGTTCTTGCCAGAGCTGAATATATATATATATATATATATATATATATATATATATATATATACACATATGTCTCAAATATTTATTTTTTTGTTTGACGGCTCTACTGCAGGTCTTATGTAACACACATAGAGTGCCACACTGGAGCAGAACTATCGTTCCTCCATAAACAATACAGGAAAGGAGGGAATATAGGAATATTGATCATATGCACACAACCAGAGACCCTCTCCAGCACTTCAGCGGTGAAGTGTCCACTCTACAGTCTCGGCTGAGCTGAGGATACTGTGGGAACAATCCATAAACCTACTGAAGAGCTGGATTTGCAGCTTCCACACACACACACACACACACACACAGACACCCAAAAGCAGCAGACTCGAGATGCTCAAGAAGCTTAAACAAAACCGGGCACAAAGACATCCACAAATTCTCAGAACAAAAGAACATCTCTGACATTGAATAGTGCGCACACACACACTCGTTCACACACACACACACACTCGTTCACACACACACACACTAGCTGAAAGAAACATTTCCACAGAGAATGGCTGACAGATAACAGCAGGATCCTCTAGAGAAAACGGTTGTGCGTTTATTACAGTAGTGGTGTTTGTTAGAGATGGATGTGGTTATTCAAATACACTGATATCCACACTCATGCTACTATGATTCAAAAACTGCTGTGCAGTGGTGGAACGGTACGTGTATTAATATTGAACAATCATGCCGGTACCATCATGCCTCCTGGAAACCATCATTACTCTGTAGGTAGAAGTATAGATACTAGGGTTTAAAAAACTTCCTGTAGCCGTGAAAGTATCAACTCAAGCTTTTACTCAAGTAAAAGTGTAAAAGTACTGGTTTCAAAACTATTTAAAGTATAAAAGTAAATGTAATGTAAGGGGAAAAAAAACATTAAAGACAAAAGCTTGAAAAAAAAACTTGTTTAGTCTTTTTTTCCTCTTATTTTTCTTCCATTGTACAATACACCAAAAAGTAAGGTCCATAGTGCAGTATGAGAACCAGGTGAGCTCCATAACCAAGAAAGCCCAGCAGTGCCTCTACTTCCTGCAGAAACTGTTCTACATGTTCTACAGAGGGAGAGAAGATCATCAGAGTCTCTCTACCCACCCATCACCGAGATCCACACCACACGCTGCTTCTGCAAAGCCACCAGCATTTTGGATGGCCCCACCCATCCCTCACACGGACTCTTTGCTCTGATGCTGTTCGAACCTCCACTTCCAGACTTTGCAACAGCTTCATCCACCAGGCAGTCAGACTCCTC
Organism: Astyanax mexicanus; assembly: GCF_023375975.1. Classification (NCBI taxonomy): domain Eukaryota; kingdom Metazoa; phylum Chordata; class Actinopteri; order Characiformes; family Acestrorhamphidae; genus Astyanax; species Astyanax mexicanus. The sequence goes on along the minus strand of NC_064416.1, from coordinate 41,198,580 downwards.
AACACACAGAGCCTCCACTACCAGACTCTATAACAGCTTCATCCACCAGGCAGTCAGACTCCTCAACACACAGAGCCTCCACTACCAGACTCTATAACAGCTTCATCCACCAGGCAGTAAGACTCCTCAACACACAGAGCCTCCACTACCAGACTCTGTAACAGCTTCATCCACCAGGCAGTCAGACTCCTCAACACACAGAGCCTCCACTACCAGACTCTGTAACAGCTTCATCCGCCAGGCAGTCAGACTCCTCAACACACAGAGCCTCCACTACTAGACTCTGCAACAGCTTCCTCCACCAGGCAGTCAGACTCTTCAACACACAGAGCCTCCACTACCAGACTCTGTAACAGCTTCATCCACCAGGCAGTCAGACTCCTCAACACACAGAGCCTCCACTACCAGACTTTGCAACAGCTTCATCCGCCAGGCAGTCAGACTCCTCAACACACAGAGCCTCCACTACCAGACTCTATAACAGCTTCATCCACCAGGCAGTCAGACTCTTCAACACACAGAGCCTCCACTACCAGACTCTATAACAGCTTCATCCACCAGGCAGTAAGACTCCTCAACACACAGAGCCTCCACTACCAGACTCTATAACAGCTTCATCCACCAGGCAGTCAGACTCCTCAACACACAGAGCCTCCACTACCAGACTCTGTAACAGCTTCATCCGCCAGGCAGTCAGACTCCTCAACACACAGAGCCTCCACTACTAGACTCTGCAACAGCTTCCTCCACCAGGCAGTCAGACTCTTCAACACACAGAGCCTCCACTACCAGACTCTGTAACAGCTTCATCCACCAGGCAGTCAGACTCCTCAACACACAGAGCCTCCACTACCAGACTCTGTAACAGCTTCATCCGCCAGGCAGTCAGACTCCTCAACACACAGAGCCTCCACTACTAGACTCTGCAACAGCTTCCTCCACCAGGCAGTCAGACTCTTCAACACACAGAGCCTCCACTACCAGACTCTATAACAGCTTCATCCACCAGGCAGTAAGACTCCTCAACACACAGAGCCTCCACTACCAGACTCTATAACAGCTTCATCCACCAGGCAGTCAGACTCCTCAACACACAGAGTCTCCACTACCAGACTCTGTAACAGCTTCCTCCACCAGGCAGTCAGACCCCTACACACAGAGCCTCCACTACCAGACTCTGCAACAGCTTCTTCTACCAGGCAGTCACACTCCTCAACACACAGAGCCTCCACTACCAGACTCTATAACAGCTTCATCCACCAGGCAGTCAGACTCCTCAATACACAGAGCCTCCACTACCAGACTCTGCAACAGCTTCATCCACCAGGCAGTCAGACTCCTCAACACACATAGCCTCCACTACCAGACTCTATAACAGCTTCATCCACCAGGCAGTAAGACTCCTCAACACACAGAGCCTCCACTACTAGACTCTGCCACAGCTTCATCCACCAGGCAGTCAGACTCTTCAACACACAGAGCCTCCACTACTAGACTCTATAACAGCTTCATCCACCAGGCAGTCAGACTCCTCAACACACAGAGCCTCCACTACCAGACTCTATAACAGATTCATCCACCAGGCAGTCAGACTCCTCAACACACAGAGCCTCCACTACCAGACTCTGCAACAGCTTCATCCACCAGGCAGTCAGACTCCTCAACACACAGAGTCTCCACTACCAGACTCTATAACAGCTTCATCCACCAGGCAGTCAGACTCCTCAACACACAGAGCCTTCACTACCAGATTCTGTAACAGCTTCATCCACCAGGCAGTCAGACCCCTACACACACAGAGCCTCCACTACCAGACTCTGCAACAGCTTCTTCTACCAGGCAGTCACACTCCTCAACACACAGAGCCTCCACTACCAGACTCTGTAACAGCTTTATCCACCAGGCAATCAGTCAGACCCCTACACACAGAGCCTACACTACCAGACTCTGCAACAGCTTCATTCACCAGGCAGTCAGACTCCTCAACACACAGAGACAGAGCTGAAGCAAAATTCACAAAAATAGAGATACTTTTTTTTTATTTTATTGGACAGCGATGATATGTTGCTTATACCAAATGTTAACCATCACCCTACCAAATAAATACAACCACATCAAGCCTCCAGAGAACACATTCCCACAACTCCAATGGGCTGGGGTTTTATTTTACCCGTGTAGTCCATGTATGACAGGCATGGTACCATAAACCAAGTATAAGTCAAACATCCATTTTTTATTTAATTTCCCATCAATATCAAATATTGAATTCTGAATTTATTCATTTTACATGGTCAAATCATTGGTTTCACTCTTGCTGCTGTTCAGCTAGTGTGGAGTGTAGAGTTGTGTTGTGCCATTCAGTAAATATGAGTCGCTCCAGGCCAGTCCCGAAGGCCTGAAACAAGAGCCAAGCTGATTATCCCCATCTCCTGACCCGTCCAACAGTGATTAATACAGACTCAGTGAGCAGACCGACAGAGAGAGAGAGAGAGACAGAGAGAGAGAGAGACAGAGCTGTAGCTCAGATAGAGATGTCAGAACTAACAGAAACAAGACGTCATATTTATGCTACTGGTATATAGCTGATGTTGCTTAGCTCTTATCCAGAACATTTCTCATTTACCCATGTTATACAGGTATGAAAATTTAAAAAAAGTGTAGTCAGTGTGTTGCTCTTCCCCAGACAGAGAATGTAGTGAATGCAACTCTGATACCGGCTACACTTCTGAAGCCTTGATCTATCTCATATGTTAAAACGTTCGTTTAGCAGTTGGAATATCTACTGTAATAAGTTCTATATAGGAAATTTAACACTCCCGCAAGTGGGAGTCTCAAGGGAGTCACAAGGGAGTCTCAGAATGTCAGGAAAGCCTTACACACTACACACTGATTGTAGTAAAAGTAGAAATAGTGATATACCATATATTAGCATTCTGTTTCTTCTTTGTGTCTCAATAAATTAGACTTGGACTAGTTTTGGATGAGTAAAGTAATGCATAGTGTATTGTTACCAACTGGATTTGATAAAAAAAAAAAGCTTTTACCTGTGATAATGCTAACAATCATAACTCTAGACTCTATGAATAGTTTTGATTAGATTTGTTGCAACATAACACTTGTAAAGTATTGTCAAAGCAGTTTCCAATTTAAATGTTTTTTTTTTTTTTTTAAATAGTGGACATTATTGGACAAATCTAACATCTAATACGCGGTTAAAAATTCAATTAAATTCCATGAGCATAAATTATTAGGGAACATTTCATCCTTGTCTGAACACTGAAGTGGAAATGTCCTGCACAGACCTTCTCATTAAATGTTTTTATTTTGTTTTTATTTTTCCTACATTGTAAATGAACACTGAAGTCCTCCAGACTATGAAGGAACACATAAAGAATCATGTAGTAACTTAATTGTTTTTAACAAACCAAACGATACTCTGTGAAGCATTAGTTGCTCCTACCTGGGGTTTTGTTAACTCTCGGTTTCTGTGGCTGGTAACTCATCTTGTGCAACCTTTCCTAGGGCGGTCCTGATGAGAGCCAGTTTCATCGTAACGTTTTTTGATGGCCTTTGCGACTGCAGAATTACTTTTTTTAATGAATGAACTTTATTTCTTAAAGTATTGTTCTTCTTTATTTAGTTTATTAGCTCTTGACACAATATAAATTACTCAAATATAGCTATTTACTATATACCAACTCTACCTCTTCACTACTTTACAACTGATGCTCTCAAACTCTTTTATTTAACCATGTGACTCTACCTCATAAATCAGACTAAGAAAATCCAACCAAGATGTGCAAAGCAGTCATTTAAGCAAGAGAAACTACTTCTTAGAAAAATCTAAAATAGAAAAGATATTCTGGTTTGTTAAACTATCTTTTTGTTTAGTAAACAATTTCATGTTTATCAACATTTTTATGACTTACATTTGCCTGGTACTGTATATGATGACATATAATATTATATATTAGTATGTCGTATGTACTGTATCCTGAGCGATAATGAAGGTAATATAGAGGTACTTAATAGTGTCTTGGTCTTGACTTGGACTCTCTTGGCTCTTGTGGTCTTAACTACAACACTATTATATGGAAAAGAGTATTCAGTCACCTGCTTGTTGGGTGAAAAAGAGTTTATGCTGCTTTTGTTAGAGTAACTGTCTCTACTCTCCAGGAAAGACTTTCTACTACATTTTAGAGCACTGCTGTAATTGATCTGATTGCATTCAGTGATCAGAGCACTAGTGAGTTCAGGAAGTTGGATGGTCACCACCCTACTACCAATCCCAACTCCACAACTCATCACAAAAATACTATATGGAGTTCGCTCCATCATTCCAGAGAACACAGTTCATTCCACTGCTCCACAACTCAATGCTGGGAGGCTTTCCACCACTCTGGTCCACGCATGGCATTAGGAATGGTGCCAATTCAACGTGTTTTGCTTGATTCTGCTTGAGAGAGTCCTATTCTACTGGCATTTCTTTAATGTAGGGGTTAGATGTATCCATCAGTCATTCGTCTGCAAACTGTTTACCGTGCTGTAGCACTGAAGTCTTTCTCAATGAAGAATTTCCTCATTTTAACAACAAGAAATAACGTCTATCCATCTACTTAATGGGCGAAAGCTCTCTCAATGCGAACAGTGGGGGGAAACTGTTGTAATTGCATGGACGCCTCTAGAACACAGTTCCAGACTTATTAACAGTGATTTGTTGGTAATTAGAGGGCATTTAGGTGAGTGTAATGACTGTAATGAAGAAACAAGACTCGCTGGATCAGCTACACAGTGTAAAACGTCAGCTCTACTTTGCCTGGCCGCTGTATTAGAAACCCTGTAGCTTCCAGTCTCCGTCCACTTTACGGGAAACGTCTACCTTATAGATCCACTACATACAGAAAGGTGTACAATTACAGACTGTAGCCTGTCTGCTGTCATGCACAATTTGTCAGCCTTAGCGTTGCTGAGGTTGTTACACACAACTGTGGCACTCGGCGCTCAGTGAAGGCCGACTTGACCTTGCAGATGCTAACTGCACAAAGAGGAGCCTGTCATTGATACTGTAACTGTCTTGTTGGTTGCCAAAGGTAACTAAAAAATCTATTTCAAGGAATGAGACTTAAATTTGAGACTAGTGTAAATTAAAATGTTTGTCTAGAACTGATTCTAATGGATCTTATTAAAGGGTCTCCAATGCCAAGCTCAGACTACACAACAATTTTGTCCCTCACGATGTTCACTATGTCAGATTAAGCAGTTATCTTTGTTTTGTGTCGTACTCCGGGGACTGGCAACTAACACTACACGTTAGTCACCGACCAATCATCGTCCGCGTCCTCGCGCGAGTTCATAGGTCATCGCGGGGAAGAGCATAGAATCTGAGAATCACGGCTACAGAAGCGCTTTGAGTGATGGAAGCGCTTTGGGGTTAAAAAAACTAAAAAAAGGGGCAAAAGTGACTGTGGGTTCCTGGCTTCCAGGGTGAACCAAATGGACATTACATGCTTCGTGTACTCCAGAGAGAACTTAAGGTATGGTAAAGATGTAGCTACTTAGGTTTCAGCGCCTATAAACAGAATATTTAATGGATGAAGTAGATTATTAGATGATTATTAGATTATTGTTTTGTTTCTCTGCTCTAGTGAACCGCCCCGCTTTCTTTTCCCATGTTTACATCTGTGCGCTACAGAACACTCTGTCTTCCTATTGGTCAGAGTCAGGGAGCGCGTCGCGGAGCAGCATGTCAAACTAGGCGATAAAATACAAAAAATTCTAACATGCTAGTCTTTCCGTCTAACGCTCTGACAGTGTCGCTTACGTCAAATCATTGCTCTTTGACTGTGTCACACTACACGGACCTTTGTTGCTCGCGACAATGAAATTCGGATCCGACGCACGCAATGTGTCGGTGTCGACAAAATCGGATTAAAATCTGGCTAAAATCGTGTAGTCTGATACGGGCATAACATTAAGTAGCTAAAATATCTCAAAAAGCAAAACAGTGGACTGATCTGAAAAAAAAAAATAAAACAAAGTCATTGACATCTATTACTCTGGAAAAGGTTACAAGTCATTCCTTAGGCTTTGAGACTCCAGCAAACCACAGTGAGAGCTATTATTATTCACAAATAGAGAAAACATAAAACACTGGTGAACCTTCCCAGAAGTGATCAGCTAACAAAATTACTCCAAAAGGGCATGAACAACTCATCCAGGAGGTCCCAAAACAACCCAGAACAACATAGTTCCCATAGTGTTCATAGTTCTTCCTCTTTCATGTGTATTAGATTCTCATTGCATCTTTTGGTAACACATCCTATGAATACTGAGTTTATAATGCACTAAGCATTAATAATTTAATTCATCCAATGTTGTGCACATTCTCTAAAAGCATAGCACAGATATGGGTGGGACAAAGCAGCAACACTGGAAATTGTTGGGGAAGTAGTTCAATAGTTCAAACAAAGCACAACCAGAGGTAGAAGAAGTATACAATCCTTATACTTTAGTAAAAGTACAAACACCCCAGTTAAAAAAGTACTTAAAGGACCATTAAGGATTATATATTTGTAGTAACTCATTATATCCTGATCAGACAGTATTTTTATACTGGAACTGTCTGGCATGTCACAGAAATCTGTGTGGGACGTAGCGTCCCATTTCCACACTCAGGGTTGCCAGGTATAAACAACACACAAACAGCACACAGACAGCATGTTGCAGCCATGTGAATAGACGAGCTGTCAAAATGTCTGCTAAACAGGTCATCACTGAGCTTTAGTAAGGTTGCTAGACATAGCTGGGTGGGTCATTTTCCACCACTGCTAGCCTAATAGAGACAGGCATTTTGGGCACCGAAAGGTATATATGAGTATATATGAGTCTGGGAATCTGTATGAACCTTATGTCCGGAGAGTAGTGTGTGGCACAAACAAATATCTATCCAGTGTTCGGAAATTGGACTCCTGTATCCATTACTCATTTCACAATAAATGTCTACACTCCAAAATACTAGTAAAATGGTAAAACAATTATTTAAAAAAAATTATTTAATTTCCTTTTTTTTATTTATAGACAAATACAACCATGACGTACAGTGTCAGTTAAGGTTTATTGTAAAATGTATATTGCAAAATCATACAAATGACATTTTAATTTGTGCTTTTTTAAATTTAGAAAACACCCATTTAGGTGCCTTAATGTCTGATTAAAACAATTCAATTAAAATGTTAAAGCGTAATCACATGTGTAGTGATTAAAAGTTCAGATTTCAGTGCCTTAATTTCATTTGTGATCAATAAAGTAACAACCCATCTAGATTGACCTTGTTAAATGTAGGGAATAAAGGTAAAAGTTCATTAGTGACAAAAACAAAATAGTAAGTCACACTGCTGTGTGTTGTTCTCCGTTTTTTTTTTTTTTGTTTTGTTTTTTCTCCATTTGACCCATCCTCTAGTCTAGTGAATTGCTCTAGTGAATTAATTCCATGCCAATGTAAAGGATGCACACAGTTATATGGGTGGATAAATGGATGCATAAAACATTTGATTCATTTTCTAACCGTATAAATGAGCCTTCAAACCAACAAAAAAAAAAAAAAAAAAACTAGCAGTGTCTAGGGGTCTTTAATCTTTGACTTAAAAACAAAGTCACCAAGAACGCTTAGATCGCCACTAAGAGCACCAGAATGCAAACTAGAGCAGTGAGCTGATAGGCTGCAGAACCAACCCTTTAGATAAGAGTTCATTAAAGTAATCCATGTACGAGATCAATCTGAAGGAACGCCGCTGAGTGCCAGCCACTGATTCACAGACAACTGCAGCGTTTCAAGATTTTGTCACACTGCTGGATGCCAAAGTTAATTAGCTCCAAACTAATGACAGAAGCTGAAATGACTCCTTATTTGTCACGGTGTGTGTAAAAGTGCTCATTCTGTGCGGGAGAGTTCAGCACATTTCGGGGCGCTGAACAAATGCAGTCTGCAAGGCCAATGGCATTTCCTCGTATAAAAAAAATGGAGAAGGAACACAGTTGGTCTTGACTTTTTATGACTTAAGACCAGATGGTCTCAGTTTTGATGATGTCTACCAATCTTGCGATAATAACACTGGCTTTTCCCCTTCCATTCTAGGTCTCAGTCTTAACCCAATCTAACCCAATGTTGTTATAAACTCAGTCTAATCCAAAATAGGTCTCGGACTTGACTTCCCTTCAACCACTGTTGGGTTCTTCACAGTCTTGATTTAAACTAATCTTGGTAAAAGCTCAGTCTCATCCAAATCCAGATCTTGGCTTAGCCTCTTACATTTGAGGTATTAGTTTTGACTCAATCCAACCCGATGTTGGTAAAAACTTTGACTCAATCTTGACCAATCCAAATCTTGGCTTTGACTCAGTTTCAATCACTCTTGGTCTCAGTTTGATTTTATCTACCATTAGCTTTTCCTCTTCCATTCTACACAAAAGAAATGATGCTTTAAATTTGCTTGAAAAAACTTCCGCAACTTTCTGCATTTGCTTTTTTTTTAAATAAATTTCACTTCATGTAACTTTAAGTAACTTCAACTCGGTTTCAAGACTTTAATGATGTAAATAAGTGAACTGAACTTCAGTCAATCCTTTCTTTTAATAAACTTTACTTAATTGCTGCATACAATATTACCAAATTACAATTACTTCATTTATACAAGATTAAGCAAAATAATTTATGATACATAATATAGTATAATTCCTGAAATTTAAATATTTTACTTAAAACCCACATATTACACTGTCTCAACAGAATAATAATAGTAATAGTAGTAATAAGAATGTATCCATGCCATCCATGTGTTGAGACAGTGAGACTTGGTCTGTTTACGAAATAAATCTTTGAGATTATGTAAATATTTGAATGTGTTTTAGCTAAAAATATATATAATAATATTGTATAAATAAAGTAATTGTAATTAGGTAATACTGTCATCAGAAATTGAGTGAAGTTTACTAAAAGAAAGGATTTTAGTCTTGAAGTCTTTAAGTCTTGAAACCGAGTTGAAGTTATTTAAATTTACATGAAATTAAATTTACTTTAAAAAAGCAACTGCAGGAAGTTGCAAAACTTTTTTAAAGTACATTTTTTCGCATAATATTTCCAGGGTAGATCTTAGTCTTAACTCAATCTAACCCAGTCTTGGTATAAGTTTAGTTTTATCCTACCATTCTTGGATGACTAAACATTGTTTTTCCACTTCTATTCTCAAGTCTTAGTCTTGACTCAAGCCGATCTTGGTATAAACTGTGACTCAATCTGGCCCAATCTGGGTCTTGACTTTGACTCAGTATCAACCACTCTTCGCCTCAGACTTGATTTTGTCTACCACTCTTGAACAAACAATGGGTTATCTTCTTCCATTCTTGGTCTCGGTCTTGATTAAATCTAACCCAATCTTGGTATAATCTCAGTCTCATCCATTCCAGATCTTGGCCTTGACTTGGTTTCAACCACTCTTGGTCTCAGTCTTGACTCCATTCTGCTCACTCTGGTCTAGGTCTTGACTCAGACTTGCCCATTTTTTGGTCTTACTTGCTCTTGGTCTCGCCCTGGACTCAGTTTTGATAAAGTCTTCATTCATTCATGTTAACTTGACTAGATTTCACTTACTCTTGCTCTCAGCCTTGACTTAATCTCACTTGGTCTTAGACTAATTCTTGACTCATTTAGCTTGCTCCTGGTCTTATTCTTGAACTTAGTCTCGCTTTCACTCACTCTTGGTCTTGTTTCAATCTTGATTTTGGTCAGTCTTGGCTCATCATTGTCTATTCTTGGTCTTGGACTTGACTAGATTTCCTCTGCTCAGTCTTGCTTGCTCTTGATCTACATCTTGACTAGGATTAAAGCACTCTTTGAGTTGAATCATCACTTAGCCTTGCCCATATATTCTTAACTATTTATACTGTATATTACACATTATATAAAACACTTAGAAGACAGCATGCAAGTTCACTTGTGTTTTTATATAGTGCATTTTAATGGCTATGCTTGTGTTGTAGGCATGGCAACCTTGATTGGTTTTCATTCTCTCGCTCGACTGTCCTGTAACTCAAGCAGAACGAAGCTTTTGAAACAAGAAATAATAAGAAAAGGTTTCAGTAGAGATTCTGCTTCCTGGTCTATGATGGATGTAGTCTCAGCAGATAGTGAACAGCAGGTCACCTGGATGATGGCTGGATCAAAAAGGGCACCTATATGCCCCATAGTGCCCGGCCGGAACAAGGCAGGAAATAATGCTCTTACTCCCTGCGAGGAATCTCTGTGTCAAATATGGAGTAACTTCACTTTCAGCCGGTGAGAGTTGGAGTTAATTAGCTTCAGTGTCCAGCTGTGTGACCTCACACACTTAAAACACTGCCATTCCTTTAAAGAACATAGCGAGCACCTTCTTATTACGCTGGCAAAGGCAAAAAAAAAAAAAAAAAAGCGGTTTTATTCAATGCTCTTTCTTTTACTCTCTCTCTCTCCGCCTCTCTCGCTATTAATCTCTTTCTCTCATGTCTTTACATTCATTTTTTTCTCATACTTGCTTTCTCTCACTGTTCCAGTCATAAACCCTCTTTTTTACTTTCATAATATCATTCTCTACCAGTCTATAATGCCATCTTAATCTCTTTCTCTCTTTCTTTTTCTCATTCCCCACTACCCTAAACTTACTATAAAACTCAATACTAATGTATACTACCATATACTACCCCATACCCTATATGCCCTATACTTCTCTATAGCACACATACTACCCTTTACTCCTTATCCTACCCCATACTTCAATATGTATCATATATACTACCTACTGACCTATATTCCCTATGTTACCCTATATTTCCATTTCCTACACTACTCCATAAACTACGTTTTAAACTATCTATACTACCCTATACTCCCTATACTAATGTATACTACCCTAAACTATCCTACACTAGCAAATTTCACAGAACACTTCCTATACTATCCTATACTTCTCTATAGCCCCCTATACTTCCATATATAACATATATACTTCCTACTGCCCTTAACCCCTACCCTACCCTATATGTCCTACACTACTCCATAAACTACATTTTAAACTATCTATACTACCCTATACTCCCTATACTAGCCTAAAATATCCTATACTACCAAATACTACCCCATAGTACCCATAATACCCCATACTAGTCTATACTATCATATACTACCCTACACTGCCAAATACCACCCCCACACTTCCTATAATATTCTATACTTTTCTACACTACCCTATACTTTCGTGTATATAATATATACTACCTACTGCCCTAAATTTCCTATCCTACCCAATATTTCCTACATTACTCTATATACTACATTTTAAATTATTTATACTACCCTATACTCCCTATTAGGGTTGTCACGATACCAAAATTTTGACTTCGATACTGATACCAACTGTAGTATCACGATTCTCGATACCAAAACGATACTTGGAAGAAAAAAAAACAATAAAAATATCTGAACATAAAATGTTTATTTTTGACTGAACTGGATTGAAAACTGAACAATCGGTGCAAACGTTTTTATTCTAAAATGAAACATTTGAACAAAAAAGTTTCGTTATTATAACCTTAACTATAACATAATTATCTAAACACTTCCTAAAAACTAAAACTAAAACCAGAGGTAATGGTAGCCTGACTATGTGAACCTGACGGGCGGGCAGAAGTTAAGTTCTGAATAAGGAAAATAAAGAGACAGAAGAACATTACAATGTTATGTTCATTTTAACACTCACTGCTCCGTTTTATTAATCAACCGTTTACCATTTTTAATAAGCCCATGTTCAGTGTAACGAGCAAGCAGGCTACGTGCCTGACCACAGATTTGCGATGGAAACGCGAAAACCTGAACATCTTGAGTTCATGTTTCACAGCCAATGGGATAATGGAGAAATAGAGAAAACCACGGGTCCAAAACAAAACTCCTGCACACTCCTCTCCGTGTTAATGTGATTTACTAGCAGTCGCTAGTAAATCTTAGTAAAGCTACAGACAGTGTATCTTGACTAACTCCACTAACCTGTCGACTTCTCAGCTCTTTGTAGAGATCAGGGTGCTTGTCTGCTAAATGAATGAGCGAAATATGATCAGAATTATGTTAAATAACACTGTAACATAGAAGCATAGAACTATTATTTAATTAAAATGATTTTTAAGAACAGCTAAACACAGTGCTGCAGGTCAAACGTGGAGGCGTTCACGTGCGAGAGAGAGAGAGAGACAGAGAGAAAGAGACACAGCGAGAGAGAGAGAGAGAGAGAGAGATTTGCTTGTTCTGATGTGAGCTACTCACAGGTAAAGGTTCTCTTTTATCTCCTCGTGCTCATATTCTAGTCCCACACATAAGTCTGCAGCTCCCTCAGTGTTTTCTGTCGTATTTTGCGGCTAGCGCGAGCGCTTACAACTAACACCGCGGACCGCGAGGTGCCGCCGCGCTTGTGCCGAATCCGCTACTGAATCCGACTCCCGCTTCGCGGACAGAATCGGCACAACACCCCCCGCTGTACAACTGCGGGAGTGAAAACAGCGCTAATAAATAAAGTAGTTTAGTTTCACTTTCAGTTTTCGTTATTTTCGTTATTTTATTTAAAAATAAAAATATAAATAAAAAACAGATGCCTACATCTCAGACTATTTTCCCACACTTCACTCCTCGCGCCCGTTTTGTCCACAAGTCGCGGACGAGAGACATCTGTTATTTTAGCCGTCGCCATTCTACACTCGCTGCTGCTCTGCTGGCTTGCGCGTGAATCGATTCATTTGTTCAGAACACTAAGTTTGAATCCTGCCACACCGACTGCTGCGGTGTGAATCAGTTTTCTTATGAACTGAATCAAATCGCGCCTACTAATTTGACTCATTTGAAGCTAGTGACTGGGCTATATACAGTATCGAAAGCATTGAACGCTAAAGAACCGAATCGTTTGTGATGACGTAGTATCGAAAAAGAATCGAACCTTCGGTACACCGTGCAACTCTACTCCCTATACTAGTCTTCACTACCATAAACTACCCTATACTACCAAATACCCCCCCCCCCCCACTTCCTATACTATCCTTTACGTCTTTAGAACACCCTATACTTCCATATATACCAAATATACTACCTCCTGCAATATACTCCCTATCCTACCCTATACCACCTACACTACTCTGTATACTACGCTATACTACCTGTACTGCCATATACTCCCTGTAGTTGTCTATACTACCATATACTACCAAATACCACCCCACACTTCCTATACTATGCTATACTTCTCTGTGCTACCATATACTTCCATATATACCATATATACTATCTACTGCCCTTTACTCCCTCTTCTACCTTATATTACATACACTACTCTATACACTACTTTACACTACCTATACTAGTCTATACTACCATACAATACCCTATACTACCAAATACCACCCCACACTGGCTATACCAGGGGTCACCAACATGGTGCCCGCGGGCACCAGGTAGCCCGCAAGGACCTTATGAGTAGCCCGCAGACCTGGTCTAAAAATAGCATTTTTGTTGCTATTCTTTTTTTTTTTAAATCACAGTTGCATTGGTGTAATTTTAGATTATATTAGATTAATATTAGCTTAGAGATAGCCTATAGTTTATATATTATACAATATAATGTAATATAATATGTAATATTATATTAAAATATAATATAATATAAAATGTAAACAATTGCAGAGATTTATAAAAATAGTGTTGCATATTGATATGTGTCTTCACATAGATGAATGTCATTAATTATTAATAATAACATAATTAAAGGTAAATTGAGAAAAGTTGTAATTTCATGAGTGTGTATCAAACTGGTAGCCCTTCGCATTAATTGGTACCCAAGAAGTAGCTCTCAGGTTCAAAAAGGTTGGTGACCCCTGGGCTATACTATCCTATACTTCTCTATAGTACCATACACTCCCTATACCATTCTATACTACCCTATACTACCATATTATACCCCACACTTCCTATACTATCCTTTATTCTCTATACTACCATACACTACCTCATACTTTCTATACTATCCTTTACTTCTCTATACTATTCTATACTTCCATATATACCATATATCCTACCCTACACTCCCTACCTAGCCTATACATCATATACTCCCTATACTACAACGTAATATCTATGCTACCATATTTGACCCAATACTCCCTATGCTTCCTTATACCATTCTATACTGCCTATACCACCTTATAATCTATATCCAACATATATACTCCCTACACTATACTTCTCGCTATCCTACACTATACCCTCTAAACAACTTTATACTCCTTTATGGTATCTATACTGCCCTGCACTCCCTAGTCTATACTTCCTATACTACCATATACCCTTAATACTCATTCAATACTAAGCTACACTCCATATGCTACCTTATACTATACTATGCTCACTATGCTACCTTATGCTGCCCTATACTATGCTATACTCTCTATCCTACCCAATACTACCTATACTCCATATACTACACCCTGCTCTCTATACTACCATATATGACTCAATGATCCCTTTGCTGTCTTACACTACTCTATGCTGCCCATATTGCCTTCCATTTAATATGCTTTTCTATACTGCCTAATCTGCCCTTTACTCTTTGTCCTACACCAGGGGTGTCCAAACTACGGTCATTTGCGGCCCGTTTCCTTTTTTGGAGCGGCCCGCGAGGTATTTTAGAAATAGAATGAAAGTTGGCCCGCTGTTAAGCAGGTTTTTATAATGTGAGATTCAAAGTTTGAACACTAGGTGTCAGAAACGGGTCAAAGAGTCGGAGAGAGTGCGCATTTCTAGTGCAGAAAAACGGGCCAAAGAGTCTAAAAGCAGAGAGAGTGCGCATTTCTAGCGCAGAAAAACGGGCCAAAGAGTCTAAAAGCAAAGAGGGTGCACATTTCTAGTGCAGAAAAACGGGGCAAAGAGTCTAAAAGCAGAGAGGGTGCACATTTCTAGTGCAGAAAAACGGGCCAAAGAGTCTAAAAGCGGAGAGAGTGCGCATTTCTAGTGTAGAAAAACAGACCAAAGAGTCTAAAAGCGGAGAGAGTGCGCATTTCTAGCGCAGAAAAACGGGCCAAAGAGTCTAAAGGCGGAGAGAGTGCGCATTTCTAGCGCAGAAAAACTGTCCAAAGAGTCTAAAAGCAGAGAGGGTGAGCATTTCTAGTGCAGAAAAACGGGCCTAAGAGTCTAAAAGCAGAGAGAGTGCGCATTTCTAGCGCAGAAAAACGGGCCAAAGAGTCTAAAAGCAGAGAGGGTGCGCATTTCTAGTGCAGAAAAACGGGCCAAAGAGTCTAAAAGCGAAGAGAGTGCGCATTTCTAGTGCAGAAAAACGGGCCAAAGAGTCTAAAAGCGGAGAGAGTGCGCATTTCTAGTGCAGAAAAACGGGGAAAAGAGTCTAAAAGCGGAGAGGGTGCGCATTTCTAGCGCAGAAAAATGGGGCAAAGAGTCTAAAAGCAGAGAGGGTGTGCATTTCTAGTGCAGAAAAACGGGCCAAAGAGTCTAAAAGAGGAGAGAGTGCACATTTCTAGTGCAGAAAAACAGACCAAAGAGTCTAAAAGCGGAGAGAGTGCGCATTTCTAGTGCAGAAAAACGGGCCAAAGAGTCTAAAAGCAGAGAGAGTGCGCATTTCTAGTGTAGAAAAACAGACCAAAGAATCTAAAAGCGGAGAGAGTGCGCATTTCTAGCGCAGAAAAACGTGCCAAAGAGTCTAAAAGCGGAGAGAGTGCGCATTTCTAGCGCAGAAAAACAGACCAAAGAGTCTAAAAGCGGAGAGAGTGCGCATTTCTAGCGCAGAAAAACAGACCAAAGAGTCTAAAAGCGGAGAGAGTGCGCATTTCTAGTGTAGAAAAACAGACCAAAGAGTCTAAAAGCGGAGAGAGTGCGCATTTCTAGTGCAGAAAAACGGGCCAAAGAGTCTAAAAGCGGAGAGGGTGTGCATTTCTAGTGCAGAAAAATGGGCCAAAGAGTCTAAAAGCGGAGAGAGTGCGCATTTCTAGCGCAGAAAAACAGACCAAAGAGTCTAAAAGCGGAGAGAGTGCGCATTTCTAGCGCAGAAAAACAGACCAAAGAGTCTAAAAGCGGAGAGAGTGCGCATTTCTAGTGTAGAAAAACGGGCCAAAGAGTCTAAAAGCGGAGAGAGTGCGCATTTCTAGCGCAGAAAAACGTGCCAAAGAGTCTAAAAGCGGAGAGAGTGCGCATTTCTAGCGCAGAAAAACAGACCAAAGAGTCTAAAAGCGGAGAGAGTGCGCATTTCTAGTGTAGAAAAACGGGCCAAAGAGTCTAAAAGCGGAGAGAGTGCGCATTTCTAGTGCAGAAAAACAGGGCAAAAGAGTCTAAAAGCGGAGAGAGTGCGCATTTCTAGCGCAGAAAAACGGGCCAACGAGTCTAAAAGTTGCCGTAATTAAGGAGTTTAATATTAAGAGACATCATGAAATTAAACATCAATTTGAAAAATCTTAGTTTACACAACACTGTCAAAGATAAAGACAGTTAGTCAAGTAAAATGGTGTGTAAATGAAATAATCAGGAAAAAAGTATTATTTAAAGTGGTATATTTCATTATTTGTTTTATTACAGAGTGTGGCCCGTGACTTCAAATAAATTTCTCCTTCTGGCCCCCAACAAAAAAAGTTTGGACACCCCTGTCCTACACTATCCTCTCTATACTCTCCTACAGTATCTATACTGCCACACACTCCCTATTTTATACTTCCTATTCTACTTTATACTCTAATGCTCCTTAAATGTTCTATATTATGCTACACTACACTATAAACTGACCTTATAGATAATCCAGTTACAACACAGATTTTCAAAGGTTGCTTTCACTATTCTGAAATTTAAATTTTGTTTTTGCACATTACTTTTGGACATCACTTTTTCAAAACATGTAGATGGAAACCGATTAGTTTCTATCTAAGGTCCTGTTCAATTTTTTTCTCACATACTCTACCTCTCTTTTTCTCACCGCAGGCTAAATCCAAATAAATGATATCCGATGCGAGGTGTTGGCCTGTGTTGCCTGGTTATAGCTTTGTTTTCCTTTCCCTCTTTCCATTTTCTTGTTCTTCATTTTTAAAATCCTTTCCTCCATGCTCCAGTGAACCGCACAGCTCTGCCGTAAATCATGTGCAGGAAACGGAGCTCCTGGGTTCCTCTGGAGCTCACTCGGTGCACACTTTACACTCAGGAAATATCTGATATATCTGCTCCTAATCAGCGGCTCCTGAGACACGCTGTACCTGCAGCCTCCTCTCCAGGTAAACCTCTACCTTCCGCTGTTCAGTCAAGGCCAGGAGTATTGCACATGGAG
This sequence comes from Astyanax mexicanus, assembly GCF_023375975.1. NCBI lineage: Eukaryota > Metazoa > Chordata > Actinopteri > Characiformes > Acestrorhamphidae > Astyanax > Astyanax mexicanus. The sequence continues at coordinate 41,181,205 of NC_064416.1, read as the reverse complement.
ATCTTTGCAACCCACAAGGAGGACAATCCATGAGAACCACCTACTAGCTCACAATTCTGTCGTTCTTTTTCGCTAATTGTACTCAAAATCCCACATCAATGAAAGTAGAAAGCATTCCATGGACATAAGAGACAGTTACTCCAAAAACAAACAGGATTTGGTAAGAGCCAGTAAATTAGCAAGTGTCCCAATACCTTTGTCCACAAAGTCTATGTTGCCAGATCTCTCGCAAACTCACGACCTGCCTTTAAAAATTAACCATCACACTGAATCGACTTTTGGAATTGCCTCCACTAAACTCAAGGCTCAAGAACCTCCAGAACAGAACGTCCCTAATAATGGGGTTAAAAGGTTCAAAGGTCACATGAGGAAATCCCACTGCCATCAGCATTCATCAGACTGGAGATGGCTTTTAAAAAGCATTGGGGACTCGGAAAGTCTTTAAATATTCATGATTTTGTTCACTATTTTGTTCCAAGCAATGAATGCACTAAAACGTCGAGATGACAGATTTAATAAGGAGTGAATCGGATTAAGGGAGCAGCAAAGGAACACCGAGCATTAGGAGGAGCTATGAAGAACATCACTGTTTGCTTGCACTTCTTAGAGCTACATCATCTATAGAATAGGGATCTTAGGGATATTAGCATCGGGTATTCGTCCTGATCTGATCAAAGTTAGCTACATCAGCTAACAGACTATTAGGCCAAACTATGGAACTGAACCATTTACTTATCCTAATGAACCACTGAACCAGGGCACTGTGTGGGCAGCTACATGCTGCTGGTCTGGGAATCTAGGCTTCAGAACTAGGTTCAGAGTAACCTACAGAGGATACAGATGATACACATACCACAGCATGCCCTCAACCTGTCATGCTCTCGAACTATCAGTCAGTAATCCAGCTCAGAAAAACAGAAATGAAATCTGAGTTCAAATTCCACCACAGCAAGTTAGTGTTGAATTATTAAACAGCAATATTTCTTAGTATGGTACACACAAATTGTATCTATCCTAGTGGCTCCTGATTTTTTTTCCACCCCTAACTTACAATCAGTGTGGATTGTTGCCTACCAGCGCTACCGTCAATTGGGTATTTGGTTATATTTTATATAGTGCATTTTTTGTTCTATAAGGCACTCTAAAAATCCTTTCATTTTCTCAAATATCGACAGCACACCTCATAATCTGCTGTGCCTTATGTCTAATTTTTTCCAGTCAGGTTGTAAAAAGCAGCGAAGTTAATCTGTTATACAGGAGTTTTAGTTTAGTTCTCCAGCACTGCTAATTCTTTTGCCGTTCAGAGGTGAGTATTACCCACCTGTAGCCTGCTGCTAACCCCAGCTAGCACTGCTGGAGCAGCATTAGCATTAGCTTGTGCCTTACCAAAGTTTCATAGGCCATAAGGCCAATGTATTTCCTTTCATTTAAAGAAAATTCTTATTATACAATATAAAATATCTTTTCTAATTTATAATCAACTTTTTGCTGTTAATTAACTGTAAAATGTACAAGAAACATTTTTACAGTGTACGAACGTGGAGATATCAGGACTTAAAAACACAGTCTCCATCTGCTTGTTCATCTTCTCTACCATCTAAAGATAAATAAGACCCCACACAATCAGAACTGAGCAGAACTGGCAAGCTATAAGAGAGCGAAGCAGAATCCTCACTAAAAGCAGGATAAGCACTGGCTCAGCTGTTGAAATGAGGTGAAAGCTCAGTGACCTGAAAGGGTTCAACAGTGATGCTGAGACGTTTTTAAGATTAACTACTAAAAGAAGCAGCCAGGCAATCAGATTGTGTGTGTTTAACCCAAAGTAGCACATTGTACAGTATGCTGAGTTTAATTTTATTAACCACACTCAGGCCTAATTACTGATAGATCTGTAGAATCAATAAATCACTTAAATAACAGAACCTGTCTGACAACATTAAGCAGCTAAAAGATCTTAAAAAGCAACACATTATGCCACAATCTAAATAAATTCAAGAGCATGGACAACTCATCCAGGAGGTCACAAAATAATCTAGAACAACAAAAGAACTGCGGGGCTCACTCGCCTCAGTTAAGGTCAGTGTTAATGATTTATTTATGAGAAGGAGACTGGTTCAAACATGTTCTACATAAAAGAGTTCCAATGCAAAAAAAAAAAAACAATGTTGACCAAAAACTAAATAAATTAATAATAAAAAAAATGGCCCATCTCACGTTTACCCATCGCTTTCTGGAAAGGCGCGCGTGTCCCATTACATCTGGCATAAAAGCATAAAACAGAAAAAGAACATTATACGGAGAGTGAAACATGGTGGTGGCCATCTGTTCATGACCTCAAGCTCAGTCCTACTTGGGTTCTGCAGCAGGACAATGATTCCCAATCACACGAACAAGTTCATCTCTTGCTTGCGTAAACTAAAATGAGTGTATTGACCTTATTTTAAATAACAGGGAATATCAGCAGGATTATATTTTATATTGAATAATTAGTATAAATAATTAATATTTCATAAATTGTGAAGGGAACATGCCTTCTCAGAGTTAATGGCAGCTCATCCACGGCTAAGGGTTTTGAATCACACGCAGAAAATGTCAGAGAGAATGTTAAAAAAGAGGTAAAAGAAAGAGAGAGTGAGCCTAAAGGAGAAAGAGGAAGAGCAGAATTTTTGACATTTTTAAATGGAAGTGGATAATAAACACACCTAACTGTCTCTCTTGCATTGTTCCTCTATTGCCCCGTTAAATCCCATCCTCTTTGTGTTGTATAGTGGAGCAGCTCAGAGGAAGAGGCCTTTCTATCAGCTCTGTGATGTATCACACAGGAAGTGCCGAACAATAAAACCGCCCAGTTTCCCGCAGAACTACCTTAAAGTTAGGACTTCCTAAGGTAACTGGAGGAGAGAGAGCTCTCAGCGTGAGTCTCACTCGGCCAGTTAAAGAGTCTTCTGACCGTGCGTCCACACCGAACACCATAAAATCACTCTGCGTCCCCCGTGGGGCATCTTCCAACAATGGGCACACAGACAGTAAGGATACAGATATTTCTAAACATTATACACTCATACGAAGGTTTAACATTATTTGAAATGCATGCATCATGTGCATGCAAGCATCGTCTATGCATCTCTTTATTATGTGTTAAAACTAGTGCTTCTATTGGTGGATATTCTGTGATTAACTGCAATTAATAGCATTTATTCTTCTTAAGGCACCAGCTTTTACAGTGGACTTTTAAAAGTAAATTTAAAAAAATGAATGCAAGAAATGTAAAATGCAATTCTATTCATATTAGTGGTGTCAATAAAAATGTTTAAAGGGAGATGAAACCAACATAAGGTGCTGGAATAAAGAATGAATAATCAATTGGATAAAGGAAACTTTTTTTTACTTTACCGTAAACATCTCAGCTTGGTTGTAAGGATTTCCTCCTGAAATAGAACTTAATTTGCTGAATATAAAAATCTCAGGAAGTCTTATTATGCTGGTATTGCACACATGCTCACAATGGGGGGGATGACCATTTAAATGGCCTGGAGGAAATATGTAACAGCCAGTATTCAGTAATGTGTGCACTGTCCCTTTAAGAGCCACTAACGCTCAGGCGGAGCACATGTGTAGAAAAAGAGTAAATATAGTGAGAGGATTCTGTGTTCTAGCGCGTCTATCTGAGCAGTGTAACAAGAATTAAAACATTTATTCATATTGACCAGTCAATGAAGGAGGTAAGCCCTCTGCTCGCAAGACTGCCACCTCCCAAAACTAAAAAAAAAAAAACAAGCAGTTTTTGTCTCTAAAAGCTAAACAAAAAGACGATTACTCCACTGTGGATGCAAGAGAGAGTTTGTCTTGCTGGTTGTTGGTGCAACTTTCCTCCTTCATTTTGCGAGCGGAACAAATCTTCAGAAGGAACCGAAAATCAGAGCAGCAATTTCAGCCCGGACATATCAGAATCTGTTTCTGATTGGTAGCCTTTGGTATTGATTGGTAGTAACATCAGAGTAACCTACAGACATGCCATACCATGCCCTCAACCTGTCATGAACCTCAAACTATCAGTCAGTAATCCAGCTCAGGAAAACAGTCCCAGTTTAAATCCCAGTTTAACTTCCACAACAGCCATCCAGTGTTGATTAAAAAAAAAAAAACTAACTTTTCTTAGTATAGTACACAAAAAATGGCTACTGTTTTTTTTTTCCTTATTTGCATAATGAACATGTACCATTAACCCCTAACTCACCATAAGTGTGGAGTCATGCCTACAAGCACTATCGTTCCTTGGGTATTTGGTTGTATTTGGTTGTGTTGTAGGCCATAAGAGCAAGTTACCATTTCATTTAAAGAAAAGTCTTATTACACAATAAAATATTGTATATATGTATCTTTCTTCAGAGACAAGAAAAATAAATTCTTAAAAAATAAATGTGTTGCACTACTCATTTGCATAAAGTTTAACTCTCTCGTGTCGCTTAAATGGGCTGCTTTGTCACTGGCGGTGCATTAGGTGTGGACGCACGGTTGGTGTTAAGGTGCTTCTGGGAAACCCTGCCCTTAACTGGATTATCGATTGATCTGTGTGAGTGAGGGGCCACACACACAACCACACACACACACACACACACTCACACACACATGGGATAGATACATCAGGTGTGTGAGGGGGGGTCTGTGGTCAGGTTCAGTTGGTTTTAAAGGGGTGAAGAGAGAGAGAGAGAGAGAGAGAGAGAGAGATGCAAGCAGGTTTGTTTAGTGTACTTTATCAGTGTTACAGAGTCCTACTGCTGTCTTACATCACTTACGACTGGCTGTCACAGAGGACACACACACACACACACACACACACTCCTATGTCTCAGTGAGAACCCTTAGAGCAGAGTAGCTCCACATCAGGAGCTCTAATTAATTACTTCAGAGCTACAAACGGCCCACAGAGAGAGAAAGAGAGAGAAAGAGAGAGAGAGAGAGAGAGAGGGAGAGAGAAAAAGAGTGAGAAAAAGAGAGATTCCGAGCTAAAAAGTGTTTGAATTAGAAAAGCTAAGTGACAGCAGAACGTAAGCAGCTGCTATAGAAGGATAAACGCTGTTAAAAAAAAAAGCTCTATGTGATTTATGCCGCTAGATGTCGCACTAGAGCACCAGTATCCCAGACCAGAACAAACGCTCTGCTTTCCTCCAGTCAAACCTTGCAGAGGCTATATCTGACATAATCGTAAACTCCTTAAATTCTTGTAGAACATGTAGATAAAGCAGACTTGCTAACTGGATACCCCTCTCAAGAGTACATCACTCAGCTCAGTAGTAGTAGCAGTGAGTATCAGAACACAAGAGAGCTAACAAACACCACTAACCACACAAAACAGCACAAGAAACGGGTAAAAGCCAAGGTTTTTAGTCATTGCATTTTATACATATATGACATAATCGTAAACTCCAATACTTGTCGAACATGTAGATGTAGCAAACTTGCTAACTAGATAACCCTCTCAAGAGTACATCACTCAGCTCAGTAGTATTAGTAGGGAGTATCAGAAAAGAGTAGAGCTAACAAACACCACTAACCACATGGAACAGCACAAGAAACAGGTAAAGGCCAAGGCTTTTAATCATTTAATTTGATGCATATTATTTTAAATTTGTAATGTCCAGCCCTACCAACGGTTTCTTGTAGTGCTGGGCGGTATGACCAGCACTTAAAAAGTATATCACAATATTTTTCAAGATCCTGATGGTTTCACGGTATATCACAGTATTTTTAGTATTATTATTATGAATCTAGTTTTATGTAATTATTTTTTGCACAACTGGCCTTAAATATAGGTTTCTGACTTACTCTACTGTTAGGAGAACATATAATATAAAACGCTAAGGCTTTAAATTAAGGCTTTGATTACTATTGGGTTTACTTTGTCCCACAAAATCGCACAATATATTAAGGAATCCGACTTCATTAGCATGTAGATGAAGCAGACTTGCTAACTGGATACCCCTCTCAAGAGAACATCACTCAGCTCAGTAGTAGTAGCAGTGAGTATCAGAACACAAAAGAGAGCTAACAAACACCACTAACCACACGAACCAGCACTAATAGGTACAGGCCAAGACTTTTAATCATCGTCAAAAAGTACAGCAGCAACAGTCGGAAAGCATATTAAAAAAATTTCATACTGATTAATATTTTAATGCTAGATAAACAGGCCTTCTGCAGCCTTCTGAAAGCAGCCCTGCATGATGACAGAATTCTAAGCAATGCCTGAACTGGTTAAAATGTACTTACGTCATGGCCTGGTAGATGGACTCCACTCCGAAGCGCATGGCAAATTCATCCACAATTTCCTGAGAAATGTCATCATAGTAAACCTTCCATGCCTCGTCACCCTTGACCTCAGGAATCTTCACAGCGCCACTGTTCTTCACCTCCGTCAGATAGTGGAACAGGTTCTATGCCAGATAACGAAAAAATCAGCAACACATTGATGCATTTTATACATATTACAATGATGCATCAATGTTTGCTTTCCAACCCTACCAACGGTTTCTTGTAGTATACCATGGTATTTTTATTATATATATATATTTTATTATATATATATATATATATATATATATATATATATATTTTTTTTTTTTTTTTGTATGACTGAGCTTTAATATACAGCTCTGGAAAAAATTAAGAGACAACTTTAGTTTTTGAATCAGTTTCTCTGATTTTACCATTTTTAAGTAAAATGACATTTCTCTTAAATTCCAAATAAAAATATTGTTATTTAGAGCATTTATTTGCAGAAAATGAGAAATAGTTGAAATAACAAAAAAAGATGCAGAGCTTTCAGAGCTCAGATAATGCAAAGAAAACAAGTTAATATTCATAAAGTTTTAAGAGTTCAGAAATCAATATTTGGTGGAATAATCCTGTTTTTTAATCACAGTTGTTCATGCAAAGTGCATGTTCTCCTCCACCAGTCTTAAACACTGCTTTTGGATAACTTTATGCCTGCACTCCTGGTGAAGAAATTCAAGCAGTTCAGTTTGGTTTGTTGGCTTGTGATCATCCATCTTCCTCTTGATTATATTCCAGAGGTTTTCAATTTGGTAAAATCAAAGAAACTCATCATTTTTACGTGGTCTCTTATTTTTTTTACAGAGCTGTATTTGTAGAGATTAGATAAAGATCTGATCACAATGCAGGCCAGATAGGCCAGATCTATGTAGGAAAATAATGATTATTGAGGGTTTACAAACCTAATTAAAACACTGTAACTAATAATATGATGTTGTTGGAATAAAATATATGTTAATATCATTAGATACACTTTATTTACTTGTTTATTTATTCACACACCTCATGTAAACATGTGTACTGGCCGTGAGGCGGAGCCACTTTCTCCTCTCCCTTCATCTCCACATTTATCTTCAGCCTGATGGCCCCGGACACCATGGACTTATCTGTTCTTTTTTCTACAGGGCGAGAGAGCGAGAAAGAGAGAGAGAAAGAGAGAAAAAGAGACAGAGAGAAAGGGAGAGAGAACAGAACAAAAATAATTTTTCGCCTAAAATATTTAATGACGTGTCGGCCATGTCCAAATTTTTGACAGTTCAATCATACTTGACGAAACAGAGAAAAAGAATGATGAGGGACAATCTATCTGTCTGTCTCTCTATCTTTCTATCTATCTGTCTATCTATCTAACCATCTATAATATATATGGTCAAAAGTATTTGCTTACATTTGCTTACACATGCATATACATTGTTGCATCTGAAATCGAGGCTAATAAAACACAGTATCCTGATTTTGTTAAAGTAACTGTCTCTACTGTCCAGGGAAGGATTTCTCTTAGATTTCGGTATCATTTTTTATTTTTGCTGTGGGGATTTGACTGCATTCATTGACAAGAGCATTACTCATCCCAAGATTCACTGCTATACAGCTCAATGCTGGGGATTATACCCTACAAGCCCATGCCTGGCATTGGGAATGGTGTCAATAGGCTTATATTTATCTGCTCCAGATGGTCCTATTCTATTGGCAGTACATCTACCAAAGAAGTGGATTAATGGAGATGTTCCGTGTAAAAGAAAACAGAGTCTAAGACCAGGCTAATGTCTATCTAGAATACAAAGTCTGGAAATCTTATTTTACAGCCTGCGCAAGGCGTGTCACAAGGCTCATTGCTATCTTACACCCTGGCAACTGTCTATTTAAACAACTTGTGTCTGTGTTGTTTAAATAGCAAAGACACTTCTGAATATATCTACGCCGATAAGCGTGGTGGTCTGGAAGTGAGATGCATTGAGTAACAGTAAGTTCCTGGTGTATTGCTATCATGGCAATGGAAAACACAAGTGTGCCACTGACTGAATAAATCCCTGACAACAGTCAACCGCCAGACGTCCATTGCTATCTTGGCGAAGCAGGAGTACAGCGCATTAACATAAAAAATAAACAGAATACAGAGTAAAATAACATTGCTTTTCTAGTAAATGCCACCTTGCGCACCTAACAGCATGAACCTGTAGGTCAGTTTCCTCTGCTGAGAAGTGCTGCACTGTTAAAATAAAAATCCACCAAAGTTAGAGCTCACCTGGCTCTAAAAGGGAATAGCGAGTGTCAGTCTTGACACTATTAGTCTGTCTTCTCCAGACTCTAAACTTTCTAAACAAAACTCCAAACTTGACTTCCCAACATCTCCACTCCACCGTTCATGAGACGCTACAGTGTTCCTGCTCTCCAAGCTTCTGATCGTTCCCACCTGACCTCTGTGTATATAAACACCCATCAGTTTGCTCTCCTCGTTGCCGAGTATTGAATCTAGTTTTCTTCTCTGCCTCTTTTACTTGATAGTTCTACCTTTCCTATGACAAAGAGAGTACGGAAAGTCTGGCTGGCTGGCCAAACAACCGCAAAAAAAAAATTGTGGGTGGGGTGAGGTGGATGTGGGCAGGGTGAGGTGGATGTGGGCAGGGTGGGGTGGGTTTAGATGCGATTTAAAAGGGATAGTAAAACTGTTTGTTTGCCTGTTTGTAATGTACTATATTATCACATATGTTATCTACAAAACTTTCAATTAAAACTTGATTACAAAAAAAGAATCTAATCGTTTCCCTCATAACTCTTGTAAGATTAACCCCCTTATAAATAAACTTTATGAAGAGTATCTGTGTGTTTTCGTCGTGTGTCTGACCAGTGTGACAGCGAGTCAAATGTCAAATGATTAATTTACACGCTCCGCCCAAAATCATGACACACCCATGATTAATTAAGAGAATTAGTACATGCCTTTTGCATGTTTTTGAGCTGCACAGGGTGTACTTTTCCTGTCGTTACGATAGCAAAGACACACTGACACTCCCTAAATCAAGCTGCACGGTTGCCAGCTCACCTATAGATCGATAAAATAGGCCGCCTATTTTCGAATGAACTACAACTAGGGTTAACAAATAATGTAATATTTATTTTTATTATTATTTTTATGCTTAGAAAAGCTGCTGAGCTTCAATTGAAGCTTTCACTTCTTACTGACTCTAACTCTGAACTTATTCAGCAGAGAGACTCCAAATTTGAAATTTACTGAAAGGGGTTAGTTATAAAAATCTCAGAGCGGTGAGGGTCCTCTATAGACGTGCCTTCCCTGCTTCAGAAGGAGCTTCCTTTAACAGAATGTGTGGGTTATTTATATCACGCTGGCTTGCTGGCTGTTGGTGTGGTGTGAAAGCAGATGGAGAGGAATTGGAAACGCCGCCGCTTCAGTTTGGCCCCAGTCATGGGTGGAAGGTGCTGATTAAAGATGCTCAGGCTTCCGTTCCAAACTGGGAACAACAACAACAACAACAACAGCAGCGCTCTGTGCTTAAACACCTCCATACAAACAAAACTATCCATCTTCTAGAGAACGGGTGAGAGCACCGACTCGGTTCACACAAAGAAAATCAGTCACAAATGCTAATGCTGCTGAAAATGAAGAGGAGCAGATCATCAACATAGAAAAAAACCCGGAACTAGTTTAGAATAGATATACTGTACTGTTCCAGTCAAGAGTTTGGACACACCTCTTCTCATTTAGTATTTTTCAGTTTTCTTTCTTTTTAATGTTTTTTTTTTTTTTTACATTGTAAATGTATTATTAAAGATATAAAAAGCTATACAGGAACACATGCAGAATTATTTTGTTTTGATAAACAAACCAGCATATATTTTTTTTTACTTTAGTTTCTTGCTAAAGTACCCATGCTAATCAGTGCTAATCACTGCAGGACTGAGAATAAAAGAGCCACCACCCAAATAATAGTAATGATAATATTAGCTGCTCTGTGGTGGTCTATCCTGTGGGCTGGTGCTTATTGCTAGACTGTAGATCATCTGTTGATTCACCGTTTGTATTTGTGTTAGTCATCCTCTGGCCCTTCATCAGTGGTCAGTTTTTGACCGTAGAGCAAATCTTCACTGGATATTTTTGGTGATGACTCAGTACAAAGTCAGTGTCCACTGAGTGGAAGCACAAGGAGGGTTTTTGATAAAGTTGCAACTGATTTAAAGTAAAAATAAAGGTTTTGATTCAAGATCTAATTAAGACAAAGCACAAGGAACAGTAGGAGTTTCGTTATACGTGAGTTATTTTGTGTATTTTTGTCTAATTTTCTCCATAATTTGAAAGGCCAATTACCCAACCACTCATCAGGATGATAATACTGTAATTCTGGACAGACTAGCATCACTGGGAAGTCAACGTGCTCAGAAAAAGCATTGCCGATTTTGCTCTCTCTCTCTCTCTCTCTCAGACTCCGGCTGCTGATGGCAGGCAGCATGAACTGGGAGTCAAACCAGCACAGTGGCAGCGATTCAGTTTGTTGGACCACTAGGCTCCCAAACATAGGTCTTTTTTTTAATAAAGTGGCCAGTGAGAGAAAATACAACGTAAGTGTTTCTAATAAACTGGCCACTGAAGGTTCTAAAAACGATGTGTTTTAAAGATTCTTACCGAGGTTGTACCAAACGTCCATTTCTCCGCTCAGCATTCGGACCTCGATGATGGTCTGTCCCAGGAAGTCGTCCGACTCTTTCTTAAAGTGCTGCTTCACTCGAGACTTGATGTCGTCATCCTCGTCCCACACCCGCACCTTTATACGGTCTGTAGCATTGTGGCATTCACTGGAATAGAGAAACAACAGAAAGTGTGTGAGATGTCTTACACACACACACACACATACAAACACATAGCCAACAAGTTTTTGATCATTAATTTCACACTCTTCCAGTGGTGGAACTGTTTTGCAAAACATACACCCCCAATCTGCCATTTACTTGAAGAAGAATTGAGAAAACTGAGTCGCACTACAGCTCTCTCTCTCTCTCTCTCTATATATATATATATATATATATATATATATATATATGTTGTTTTATTTCAGTTATAGAGCTTCATATATAGGAAAAAATATATGGAAACTCACAGAAATGGTAAGAATTTCATGTTTAGCATGGTTATGGATAGGAGAAGGTTTAGTTTAGGCTAAGGTTACTTAAACAGTATGTAGTTCAATATACAGCACTGAAAAAATATTAAGAGACCACTTCAGTTTCTGAATCAATTTCTCAGATTTTGCTATTTATAGGTTTATGTTAGTAAAATGAACATTGTTGTTTTATTCTATGACAAAAAAGATGCAGAGCTTTCAGTTCATTTTAAGTTCATATTAAAGAGTTTAGAAATCAGTATTTGGTGGAATAACCCGGGTTTTTAGTGCATTTTAGTACAGTTTTCATGCATCTTGCCATGTTCTCCTCCACCAGTCTTACACACTGCTTTTGGATAACTTTATGCTATATCATTCCTGGTGCAAAAAAATCAAGCAGTTCAGCTTGGTTTGATGGTTCATCTATTTTCCTCTTGATTATATTATATGCCATAGTGGTCTCTTATTTTTTTTTTTTCCAGAGGAAAAAGTCTTCTTTTACCAAGAAGTAACAAAAAAAGTGTTGTAATTTTCAATAGAGTAATTAAAGTCGTCTAATATTTAGTGCATAGCTAGTTTAATAAAAAAAAAATATATAAATAAAAAAAAAAAAAATATATATATATATATATATATATATATATATATATATATATATATATATATATATATATATATATAAATACAAATGAATGCACAGGGCCTAAGATTGTGGTCTTTTTTTAAAAGCTTTGAATGTATATATTTAAACCAGAATAGTCATTTAAGTTAGCTATATGCTAACATACTACTAGAATTCCATAGGATGGCTAACATATATTTTTTTTGTGCATTTTTTCACAAATGTGACCTGATATGAAAATAATAGCTCCAGTTTAATAATATATATCACTACAGATCACAAATCAACCATCACTGTGACAAACTCTGACAAACTTCAGCCCAAACTTTTTTTTATTAAATTTTCAATAGAAAAATAAAAGGCTTCAGTTGAAGGGATGCAAACAGATTATGAGAATTATGATGGAAGCTGTGTATACGCCTTTTATCTGTAATATCCACGGGGACTGATGATCATATCACATAAGCATCATCCACAATTCCGCTCTGCCTCACCAAGAGAGAAAGCGTTACGATACAAAAGCAGGATGAAGGCCTGAACATCTGGCCCTCTAAAACAGCAGGGGCTTAAGATAATGAAACCCTCCTCAGTTCAAAGCAGCTGCTCTAAACTTTAACATCCTCGCATTAATGGCCGAACGAGTCACAGGAACGGCGGCGTTTTGCTCTCTGACTCCAATAACAGCAGCGAATGGGAGACATTTAGGGGTTTCACATCTTCACCAAAAGAGCTAATGGACTCTTAGCAACTGTTCATAATAATAAAACCATGCTGTAATTTTACAGGGATTATTACAGACTCAAATCTGTTCAGAGTCAGAGAATATCTTTCCTGTATTTATGTTTAAATCCAAGACAAAACAGATGTTCAGGGTCTTATTTAAGTCATCAACTGTGCACTGTGCAGCTTGATTTAGGACGTTTCAAAGTGTCTTTGCTATCGTAATGATGGTAAAAGTATGCCTTGCACATCTCAAAACTCGATAAAGACGTCTGCTTTATCAGACGTCACAGTTACCTTCACGCACCATGTGGCCTCGGTTGCTCGATCCTGCCGCTTTGCGCTTTATAACATCAGAAAAATTAGACCGTTTCTGACGCAACAGGCCACCCAACTCCTGGTACAAGCAGTTGTCATCTCACGCCTCGACTACTGCAATGCCCTGCTAACTGGCCTCCCGGCCTGTGTAGTAAAACCACTCCAAATGATCCAGAATGCAGCAGCACGTCTGGTCTTCAACCAGCCAAAACGGGCACGTCACCCCGCTGCTCATTGAGCTCCACTGGCTACCAGTTGATGCTCGCATCAAATTCAAAACTCTTACAATCGCCTACAAGGTGATGACAGAACAGCTCCTTCCTACCTGCACTCACTCCTGAAGGCTTACGCTACCTCCCGGCCGCTGCGCTCCTCCAATGAACGTCGCCTCGCTTTACCAAACATTCACACAAAGCAATCCAGACTGTTCTCATACAGAGTTCCCCAATGGTGGAACAAACTTCCTTCCACTACCAGATCAGGAGAATCTCTCACTATCTTTAAGAGACTCCTGAAGACAGAGCTCTTCAAAGAGCAGTTTTCTCAGTTTTCTTCCCAGTAGACTCATTTGTTCTGCCCCCAACACAAGGCAACTAAAGCTCAACACACTTGGAGGAGAACACTAACCCTCATTAACCTTTTGAACCCTAGACTGTTTTGGTGTGTTTTTTCTCTGTTAATATATTGTGAGTTCCTCTTTCAGGTCTTATAACACAGTAATTATATCGGACAGACGCATGCCCTGATCTCTTTTACTCCAGAAGACATACGGCTGCTCAAAATTATAATCATTTAAAATGTAAAAGGAAGCAGAATTGTTATGTTTTCCTCTAACTGATTATGTTTTGGTTAAAATTTTACCAAAAGCCTGTTTTTTTTTTTTTAAATGTATTCACTTTAAATATATTCACACCCAAGAGAGCTTTTCAAAAATGGTTAGACTAGAGTGTATTTGAGTTGAAAGCATAAGAATATTGATAATAGTTCATTACATTGCTTATTATTTATTACTTTGATACAATACATGGAGAAACAGCATCAGGTGGAGTTATTTTATATTTCTGGATAATCAATAATCAGACCTCTAGGATACATGTAGATACTAAAAACCTGACACTCAGAGCAGCCTATGCCTTTCAGTATTTTAATCAGGACACAAAGAAAACTAAATACAAAAATGTAAACTTTTTAGTCTAAATACATAAAAATGTTTAGTGCAAAAAAACTACTTAGTAAAAATGTGCGAGTAAATTAAAAACTATATGAAGTAGTGCGCACACCATATCTAGCTTTAGTTTGAGTAAAGCAGGTAGTTTTACACTTTTTCTGTGGATACTTTTGAGTCTTTATTTACTGATATTATTTGGTTTGAAACATCATATAAATATGTTTGAAGCACTAAAGATAAATACTATTGGTTGGGGAAGGAGATCTCACTTTTTTAGGTGTTTTTCTCAATGGGTTTCTCATAGATTTAGCTTTACCGCACTGGGATGGGATCACTATTTTTAGAAAGAATAAGTTCCTCCCTTTCTAATCATATATGGATTATGTTTATGTGTGAAGGGGTTCCTGAGTAAATAAGCTGAGAACACAAGGTGAGATTTTGGACGGAAAATCTGTCCGTAGGGTTCTACGGGTTAACAGGTCCCCACACTGTCTATAAGGGGGAGTCATCCTTTGCTCCCCGGTAAAGTGAGGCCTGTAATGATCTCCTGATGATAAAGCCAGTGATCATACGGCTGTGGCGCAGCTATCTGAAGCACTACGGTTTGTAGAAATCATCAATAACAAACGGAGAGGTGCTGGTGCTTCAGAGACTTCCTCCCAGAGAGTGAGACACGACGAGACAAACGACTGCATTTAATCGAAACATACCGAGCAGACAGATGAGTTTATTTCTATACAGGAAAGCAGAACGTGCAGCAACTATAGAGAACAGAAGCTGAGAGAGATACAGAGAGATACAGAGAGAAACAGAGAGATAGAGAAAATAAAAAAAAGAAAAAGTTCATAAAAGAGAGAGGAATCAGTTCATCCTCCTGCTTTTAGTGGCCTGTCACCAAACATCACATCACAACTTACCCCCGACCCCCGACAGCTATGAGAGAGAGAGCAACTCACAGACAGAAAAAAGATCAAATGAAAGAGGGAGAGAGAGAAGGCATTGTGAGTGAGTGAACTATTGAGTATGTGAGTAAATGAATGGGTGAGCAAGTGAAAAAATAAACAAGCAAATGTGTAAGTGAGTAAGTGAGTAAATGAATGTTTGACTAAAGAAGTGAGTAAATGAGTGAGAGAATGAGTGAGTGGATGAGTGTATTAACCAGTGCGATAGTGTGTGAGGTGAGTCACTAAGTGAGTGAGTGAGTGATTGAGCAATTAAAAGAGAAAATGTGAATGAGTGTGTGTACGATAGTGAGCAAGTTAGTGGATGATGGAGTAAGTGGGTAATTAAGAGAATGAGGGAACATGTGAGTAAGTAAGTGAGCAGGTGAGTGAGTGTGTGAGTGAGTGAGAGAGTGAAAGGATGAACAAAGGAGTGCGTAAGAGAATGAATAAGTGAATAAGTGAGTGAGTAAATTAACAAGTGTTATAGTAAGTGAGTCAGTGAGTGAGCAAATGAGTGAAGAGGTGAGTGAGTAAGTGAGTGAGAGAGTGAATAGGTGAGTGAGTAAGTGAATAAGTGAGAGAGTGAATTAAGTGAACAAGTGTGTAAGTGAGTGAGTGGGTGAATAAATAAGCAAGTGAATGATCAAGTGTCTGAGTGAGTGATTGAACAAGTGAGCAAGTGAATAATTACATGTGTGAGTGAGTAAGTGAATGGATATGGATAAGTGAGCAAGTGAATGAACAAGTGTATGAGTGATTCAGTGAGTGAATAAGTGAGCAAGTGAATGATTAAGTGAGTGAGTGAGTGAGTGAGTGAGTAAAGAGGTAAGCAAGTGAATGATCAAGTGTGTGAGTAAGTGAGTGAACAAGTGAGCAAGTGAATAATTAACTGTGTGAGTGAGTAAGCGGGTGAATAAATGAGCAAGTGAATGATCAAGTGATTCATTGAGAGAGTGAATGAGTGGGTGAATAAATGAGCAAGTAAATGATCAAGTGAGTCAATGAGTAAGTGAGTAAATGATTAAATGAGCAAGTGAATGATCAAGTGCTTCAGTGAGTGAGTGAGTGAGTAAGTGTGTGTGAGTGAATGAATAAGTGAGCAAGTGAATGATCAAGTGTGTGAGTCAATGAGTGAATAAGTGAGCAAGTGAATGAATGCATGAGGAAATAAGTGAATGAATAAGTGAGCAAGTGAATGATCAAGTGTGTGAGTGAATGAGTGAATAAGTGAGCAAGTGAATGAATGCATGAGGAAATAAGTGAATGGATAAGTGAGCAAGGGAATGATCAAGTGTGTGAGTGAATAAGTGAGCAAGAAAATGATCAAGTGAGTTAGTGAGTAAGAGAATAATGAAGCAAGCGTGTGAATGAGTGTGTGTGTGAGCAGATGAGTGAGTGTGTGTGAGTGTTTGAGAGAGCTTTCAGTGGGAGTGTGTGGTGTTCTCCAGCCTGGAGCGGAGGCAGGGGGAGGGGGAATTTTTTTGCCCACAGATGGAGCTTCCTGCCAGGCAGAATGCCCTCATGCAGCCTCTCAGATGGATGGAGGAAATGTAGAAGAGGATGATGCGTGATGATGATGATGCACTGATGAGTTTTTGTGAGGTTGTTTATTATTCACAGCACTGAGCAAAAATGTGGACAACCAATCAAAAATGTCTATGGTGTCCAAGATCAGTGCAGTATTTCAGATGCTTTTTAGAGTGCTGCTACTGTATGTGGTAAATATGGTATTGCTAGTGGTTGCAAAAAGGTTCCGTGTGGTTTTATGGGTGAGGCTAGGTGGTTTCTTCTCTGGAATCATTAAGTTTTCTGAGAGGTCTGTATGGTAGAAGGTACTGGGAGGTGATGGCTAGGTTGATTATTAGAATGGCTCAATGGACAGACTGAGGAGATCCGTTGTCCCCTGAGCCTTCAGGTTTTTCAATTCATCCCATCGTGGACAGTATGTTAATACAGACCTAAGAGTTCATGCTGAGGAGCAACAAATTAAGCAGTAAGTTTGTAGATGGTTGCTGTCCATGGTGCTAGTTAGCATTGGGCGCTGTCCACAGTGCTTAAACCATATTTTGTGATTATAAGCTCCTTCTAAAAACTGAATTTCCTGCATTTTCTACTATTTGTGGCATGTTTAAAGACAATAAGCTCCTTTATTGACCCTTAATATCTCACTTTTGTGGATATATGGCAGTTTTCACAGACTTTTCTACACATTAAAGCAACAAAAACAGACAATTCCTTGTTGTTTTCATGTGAAAGTTGGGCACCAACTTGTAAAAATGAGGGATAACAATCAAGACAGAAAATCAGAACAAAGACAAAATAAAAAAAGGATTTAAATATTGTGATATTATATTTGTTACCATATGGCCCAGCCCTAGGTGGACACTATAATATAATTATTATTGTTGCACACTGCAAAGCAACTAAACTGGTTATTTATAATGGTTGCTAATACTATTATTATCGTGCTAATACTATAATTTTCGTTGTTGAGTAACTAGACCAGCAGTTTTCAGGATATTGACACAGTTTCAACTACAGATTGTTTAATGAGACGGTTTTGCATGTGCTTGCATACTTTTTTTTACTTTCACTTATTCAAATGAGGTGTGTGTGAAAAATTCCAGCATATTGCTATCTTGGCAATGAAAAAAAAAAAACAGGTGCGGGACTGACTAAATAAAACCCAGGCAAACATCAACAGTCATGCGTTCATTGCTATCTTGTCAGCACAGGTGCATCCCCAACATGCAAACTTTTACATCAAACAACACAAATACAATATAGGTCACTGTTACATTACTTAAATGACCTGCCAAAGTCAGAGCACACCTGGCTCTTAAAGGGAATGAAATTGAAGTGACACGCAAAACACATCCATGATTAATTTAGAGAATTAGTACATGCCTTTTTTGTGTTTTGAGTCGGGCAAGGTGTACTTTTCCCGTCGTTACGATAGCAAAGACACTTTCCTATATTAAGCTGCATGGAATACTGTTGATGACTGAACTATAGGTTGCTAAAATAGGGAACTATGTGTCTGTCTGTCCTTTATTCCACCCATTATCTAATCTGTGGCTCTAAGACAAATAGTATAATTAACAATACAAAAAATTATACAGCAAATTATACAAAATATACAGCACATAAATACACCCCTTCTAGGTCTTCTAAAGGTTACAGAGCTGTGTCTGAACCGAATAAAAGACATTTCAGGGGCTGTCACTGGCTGACAGTCGAATAAAAAAGCTTTCACTCTGTAGAGCCAGATAGAAAGAGTGAGAGAGAGAGAAAAAAGAGAGAGCAAAAGAGTGAGAGAGAGAGAGAGTGTGTGAGGAAGGGAGATAAAAGGAGTGAAACGGAGTGCAAGTCTCAGAGCCTTTACAAATGTATTTAGAAAGTAGAGAAAGAAACTAGATCCTAAAGAATAGACTCGTCCTTATCCTCTCTAAGACCCCCAGAAATCCACCCAATCAGGCGGTGCTGAAGGGGTGTGGCTTCTTTTGTAGCCTGAGTGTTAAACAGGGTTCACAGACTACTACAGCAGGGCTGTGACTGAAACGGCTCCCTATTGACTAGTTAGGGCACTACTGAGTACGCCGGCCATTTTTCTTTGAGTGTCCGAATTGCAAGGTGTAAATTGAGCGTGATTTTGAGGGCACTATAAAATCCCACAATGCATCAGGATTTATAGTAAACATCGCTGTATACTGCGTGAGCTAAATGTGTCCCAGAATGCATCGCAAGTCTCGCTACTAAGCAACAGACTTAGGGTTGCCAGATTGTTACAGTGGGATTCAGGTAAACCCAATTCACTGGTAAAACGTGTTTCAAATCCACCAAAAATTAAAAGAGCTGGTGTTCAGCATTTTAACGGTTTTAAAGGGTTTATTCCAACATGATCTCAGATGAAATACCTTAAAAATCTTAAATATCACCAATTAATAGGAGTAATGGCGGCGCACGGAGCTAAAACTAGCATTATGTGATGTAAACAGTGCTTTAAATAAGCTTCT
The DNA here is from genome assembly GCF_023375975.1 of Astyanax mexicanus. Lineage (NCBI taxonomy): Eukaryota > Metazoa > Chordata > Actinopteri > Characiformes > Acestrorhamphidae > Astyanax > Astyanax mexicanus. The sequence continues at coordinate 41,161,970 of NC_064416.1, read as the reverse complement.
TGTGCACTTTTTAAGTTATTAATGCCTCGTTTTAAATGTCTGGATCTCCACATTCTAGCAAGGAGGTGTGGAGCTACTTTGAGCCTGGAAAAAGGGATTTATCAGGGCAAATTATGCCCTGTGTCACCCAGTCTGAAGGGTGTTTGGACAAACTGTTAAAATTTCTGGATCTCAGAACGCTGTGGGAGAACGGAGGTGGGTTTTTGGATTGATTTTAATAAGCTTCTTGTGCACTTTTTAAGTTATTAATGCCCCGTTTTAAATGTTAGGGCTCTCCGGATTCAATCAAGGAGGTGTGGAGCTACTTGGAGCTGGATAACGGTGTAAAAAGTGATTTATCGGGGCAAATTATGCCCCATGTCACACAGTGTGGCATAAAACCACCCAATCTGGCAACATTGCGAGCCGGCATCCGCTGTTAATTTCAGATGTTTCTCCATGTAGTTCATTCATGTGAGGATTATGTTTGTAAACAAGGTAGTATCGGAATTCACTCATGTTTTTTTCCCACTACTTAGTGAACTAAATAGTGTTCCTCTATATAGTGCAACACTAATAAAGGAGTAGGAGCCATTGAGCCATTGAGGGAGACAGCCCATAATTAAAATGCAGAAAGAAGGCTAGTTATGCAGCTAAAAAGTACAGAATTGTAATTCTCTTGTTTCTCGGTGTGATTATGCGCAGTCAGCATGTATTTTTACTCAGTTATTTTGTATTTAACTGCTGATTAGAAAGAACAGTACTGAAGCAGCGACTTTATTGGTGGCTGTGGATTAAAACGGATTTGGATGGGTTGCTCTCCGTGGTGCTGATAAGCGCTGGCCGCTGGTCGCAGTGCTGAAAATAAATTTTGTGATTGTGTGCTCTTTTTAAGAACTACATTTCCTGAAATCTACTATTTGCGGCACATGTTTAAATGCTATAATCTCTTTTATTAACCCTTAATATCCCTCTCTCGTGGATTTGTGGCAGTTTTTACAGCTTCCAACTTATGATAGTCGCATTTTTTCAAGGTATTGACACTGTTCCAACTGTAAATTGGGTGATGCGTGCTGGTATACAGCTTTTCTGTAAGTGCTAAAGTATTTGTCCGGAAAGCGTGCAAAATGTGGCCTAAATTCACCTACTGAATAACTCTGAAAAGTGTCCAGGCAAATGTTGTGGCCCCAATTTTTTACCAAACTGCGTACCTTATATACCACGTGAACCGATACGACGCGACGAATCTATTATTAATAAAATAGCCTAACATAACAAGAAATTAAGGTTAAATAGCGTAGTTATACAACACTTAGTTCCGACCTCACAACCTGATTGGTTGAGAAGTGATCTAGCCGTGATGATATTTCGTGATAACATCACGGCCTTCTCACACTAAAGTAGTATCTCTCCGCCGACGCGTTGCCGAGTAACGGTGTATATACACAGGACACCCGCAGCAGCCTTAGCTTAGCACAGACTAGCGCTCAGCCGCGGCACGCTCGCCCGCAGCGCAGGCTCGTCTTTCGTGGAAAAAAGGGAACGAAAATCGCTCGGTTAATGCCGTCTTACAGCCAGAACGCTAACCAGGCAAGCTAGGCTAAGCTAAGTTAATGCTGAGCTAAAGCAAGCTACGCTAACCTAACCACAGTCCAGCCAGCTAGCTAAAACCAACACCACCCAGGAAAATAAGCAGAAATGCTAAAATTCGCGGCTTTCACCTGAAGACGACTCCGCGGAGCAGGAGAGGAGAGTATTAGCGTTATTTCACGCTCCTAACGTTACCATCTTCACTATTCCCAATCTTGCTTTCAAGCTAACTTTCGTGGTGTTAGTCTGCCTGAACCATACACTGTATGTAGTTAAGTTGTTGTGGAACTACTTTTTGGCGGAAGGCTCAGTCCATATTAAAGCATATTCAAACTGAATTTCTTAAAGTTCTTTGATTTATTTTCTTTATTTATTTAGTAAAAAAATAAACTGTTGTATAAAAGCAATAGAACACTCGAGGTCGTGTGTTATCGCGAATAACGTGATGTTATTTCGCGATACACACTCCCTCTTGTGTTCTATTGCTTAAATAGCGTACTATCAAAAACAGTAATATAATTAAGGCAAACTACCTTAACCCTTGGTGGTGTTCATATTTTTGTTACTCGTTTACTTTGTTACTTGTATTTAACCCTCTATTGCATGTTGTTGCCATATGGCAACAAATTCTTTTTATGAGTATTTTCAATAGAGAATGACATAATATCCACCACTTTTCCCATTTTGTGTGAAAATGGGACTTTACTTTTGAAATATTTATCAGTTTGATGACATCAGTTAATCAGGAAATCCTGTTTGCCAACCCTTTCCATGTGGATGCGCCACACTGTGAAGGTCACGTCAAAGTGGGAACCTATACATTGCTAGTTTTCAAACTTCAAGACATATTTTGATCATAAAAAAATTCAACATAAATCTGGGGAAAGTAAGCTTTCATTTTTTATCATTTAATCCAAATATAAAGTTATACTTTCTCTGTAAAAGGCAAAAATGAATTTGTTGCCATATGGCAACAACATGCATACAGTGACATTCATTCTATACATGTATCCTAATGGGCTCCCATTGAGTTACATAGGACAGGGCTATCCTGGCACTGTATTTGCAGATAGGTATATGATTTTAACTTGAAAACATATTTAATTTCTTAACATTATGCTATTTTCATATGATATATTAACAAATATATTAATTTCCTGATCAGAAAAAAAAAATTTTGCAAATGGTTTGTTATGGAAAGTGATAGTTCAATAGCTGTTTTTCTGCATGTATTGTATCAGTCAGCTAAAACTTCTTCATTTTCATCCTTAGAGCATGTTCACCGAACCCGCGTTGTTGCCATATGGCAACAAATTACCAAGTACCCCCCCAAAAAATTTTTTTTATGATTTTTGTTTTAATTTGAATTATTTAACCAATTTGAAGTCACAAAAACACAATTAAAAAAATATATGATGTTTAAAAAGTTGTTCATGCAATAGAGGGTTAATTCAGCAAAATTAAGCAATTTTACATTAAAATGCTTTACACATGCTTGCTGCACCAATATAAAAAGCTTACATGGTTAATATTTGTCCTTTACATTTCTTATGTTACATTTCTTTCAAAAAGTGCTACTCTTTTTTTATTCGTTTTTTAAATAAAATGTAAAAGAAAATGAATTAAACTCAAGTTATGAGTAGAAAATTTGTTTAGTTTCAAATTTACAAATGAAGCAATGTTTATTATCCCTTGGCCAAACAGACTGTATGTAATATAAATGTGTGGGGGGGGGGGGGGTGTACAGTGTGTGTTTATCGAAAATGTGTTTTTTTCACAAAAAATGAGCCAATGCCAATGAGTTTGAGTTAGAAAAAATATTTTTTTAGTATCATTTGATGAAAAATTAAAACGGGTCCCACAGACCCGAACACCACACAAGGGTTAAGTTAAATGTATTTGACAGTATATTGGCATTATATCTTAAAATAAAATAAAAAACACTATTCTATAAAATATCCTAAAATTGCTAGACATTAAAATTAGGCAATTTAAAAAAAAAAGAATAGAGTAAAATCACAAAAACACACATGCATTTTTTGTTAAATAGCATACATTTGTGAGGTAATGTTATCATTAAAAAATATAGAAAATGGCACAAATAAGATTAAATAATAAAACACAAAACACAGTAAGAGTCAAATGTTTGGACACACCTCATTCAGTGTTTTTTCTTTATTTCTTTATTCAATTTATTTCTTTATTGCTTTCTTTACTAATTTTCTACACTGTAGATCAGTACTAAAGACATGAAAACAATTAAGGGACACATATAGAATGATGTAGTAAACAGTTAAAACAGTGTTTATCCTCCACATTAATCTCCTGATCTAAAGCTGATGAACTGAGATGGTGATTTGAGGTGATTTAATTGGGATGAGCTGGAGCTTCACAGCAAAGTGAAGGAAAAGCAGCAGCTACTATAGTTCAGCACCTCCAGAAACTCAAGAAATTCAAGATGCTGAGAAAACTATTCCATCATAAAAAAAGAAGGAAATCACATTAAATAGGAAAAGGTGTGTCCAAACTTTTTACTGGTACTGTAAATTAAACTGAGATGAGAGGTGTGTGGGTGCAGACATTGAGGGGTTTTCTTGCATAAGTGAAGACGTTAGGGTGCTGTCTGTGTGACAGAAAGGCTCATCGAGTGGGCACAATAAAATAATACCTTAAACGCAAAAGAAAATGTCCTCAAAAACAAAACAGCTAACAAAACTAGAGAGCTTTTTTATAAGTATAATAAGTATACAATTTTGCAATCAAATAAGCTAAATTAAGTAGATTTTTTTTTCAAGATACATAAAAAAGTATATACAAAAAATGAGATATTCTGCTGCAGAAACCTCAAGGAAAAATAAAGACGTGTATTATCGCCTGTACCCTGGATATTTGAGCTAAACTGCTGATAAGGCCGAGCATAATCTGATATATTAGTCAGATAATATACTGCTATGAACAACAGCCGTCTCTGCTGCTGCTCCATGCTGTTTACACACTAAGCAAGCAGTATGTGCTGCGTTCACTGCTCACGTCTGTGCTGCACGTCCCATTGAGGACACTTTAAGGGGTCTGTGTTAAAGCAGCTTCACACTGCACATATATACGTGCTGAAAAACAGAATCTTCTCACTATATTTACCTTCTTGCTCCTGCGCCAGACAGCTCTGACCAATCAGGGGAGACTATGTGCTCGCGTGTGTTATTGGTGAGTATTTTGGCATGTTCAGATTTTTATCCGTGTGAAAATAAACCAAACAGAGGGAGAAACGCTCCAAATAAACAAACTCTTCAACCGATCCACACCATAGAAACCTTCACAACTACAGGTGTAAAAACGCTCTTTTATACTCAGCTAATTAAGCTCTAATTCAGAAAACCTTTATCTCCCCTCAAACATACAAACATATACTAGTATTTTAATTGACACCAGTAATATAAATATAATTGCATTTTAGGTTTCTAAGATTTATTTTTTTTATTTACATTTAAATATCCACAATAAAACTTGCGTCTTAAGAAGAACAAGTGCAATTTATTGCAGTTAATCAAAAAAATATTACTTACTTTATACTTTACTCTGATTTACTCTTCTTTACTCTCCGCTGATGCAGTTTTTTCCCTCATAATTCCATCAAGAACCTGCAGTTTAGACACCAACTTCCAGCCCTCACGCTGCTTTAAAAACTTGTGTATGAAGTATGAAACTGCTGACTGTCAGTCATTTTCACAGCTAATGCAATAATGCTAATGGCCATTTAACTTAATATGACTCAAAATGCACAGCTGTGCCTCCATGCACTCGTATAACTGCACATTAACTCAGTGTGAGATTACTGTAAGAACATTTTATACGGCAATATAACTTATTTAACTGATTTCACTTCATTTAAATCATTTAATCCACTCTAACTGTTTATATAAGCAAATAATATAGCTGGCTTTAAACTGCTGCTGATGCAGTGTTGCAGAGTAGCGTCAGAGCGCTAACGCTTGGAGGAAAGCGCAGTGACTCGGTTCTGATACATCAGCTCACAGACACAGCCTTGTGCTGATCCACATCACCCTTTGGAGTGATGAGGGGAAAAAGCTCCATCTACTGTCCCCACCCAGAGAGAGCAAGACCAACTGTGCTCTCTCGGGGCTCTGGTAGCTGTTGGCAAGCTGCATGACTGGGATTCGAACCAGCAATCCCCCTATCATAGCAGCAGCACTTTAGAACGCTGGTCTACTCGTCACCCCTCGCAAACAAAATGTATATATTTTGACCAAATTTAAGATTTCTTTACATATTAGGATATACTATTTCAACAGAGTATTTCAAATGTCTGTCAGCACCGCTTTGAATAAATACAGTGTTGCTGACACAGATGTGTAAATGCACTAATACAGCTGTTGTTTAGTCTCTGCAGAGAAGTACTGCCAAAAGAATAGGACTCTCTGGAGTAGATAAACATGAAGCTATTGGCAGCCTTGATTTAAAGGAATATTAGTATTGAGCTGTGAAGCAGTGGAACTGTGTTCTCTGGAATGATGGAGCTCCACCCAATATTTCTCATTTGAGTTGGGGGTGTTCCAATACATCTGTCCATCAAACACAGGACAAAAAGCGAAAATAGTTTTAAATACATACTGTCGATAAAAAGCACCAAGATATCCTCTGCAAATATAATAGATGTAAAACTAAGAGCAGGTTGGTGTAAAGAATTATGAGTATGCTTCCACAAACAAAAATGACTCTATTTTAGGTGAGACATCAACCATCTAGCTTGATTTAGGGCGTGACAGTTAGTCTTTGCTATCATAACGTCGGGAAAAGTACACCTTGTGCGACTCAATGATCATCAGCAAATTTTAAAGCATTTCATTTGTAAATGAAGGGATCAGAGTCTGGAGGAAGAGTGGAGAGACACACAGTCCAAACTGCTTGAGGTCTAGTGTGAAGTTTCCACCAATCAGTGATGGTTTGGAGAGTCATGTCATCTGCAGGTGTTGTTCCACTGTGTTTTATTATCAAGTCTAAAGTCAGTGCAGTTTTGTTTTCCCACAAAATCTTACAGCACTTCATGATCCCCTCTGCTACTGACAACTTTTATTTAGATGCAGATTTCATTTTCCAGCAGGACTTGGCACACTGCCCACACTGATGTACTCAAAAGTACCAATTGGTCTTATATAATATTCTAATTTTATGAGACACTGATTTTTGTGTTGTTTTTTTTTTTATTGGCTGTAAGCCACAATCATTAACAATAAAAAAAAATAGACGCTTAAAATAGATCACTCTGTGTGTTTAATACAACAATATAATATAATATAAGAGTTTCACATTTTGAACTGAATTACTGAAATAAAGTAACTTTTCAATGATATTCTAATTTTTTAAGACACATGATCTTTACTAGTAATCTGGGTTCAAGTCGATTTGTGGATTTGTCAGTTTGTAGAGATAAGCTCACTGTATACAGGTGGTGTCGTGTCATGTTATGCGTATTATGCTTTACAGTAAAATGTTACAGAATTCACTAACACCTCATTTCCACATGAATAAAAGATGATATCAGTTAGATCAACACAGTTTACTGTCTTATTTACTTTGGGCTCGGCCGTGTTGAGGCAGTGTGTTTTATTGTGTGGAGATGATTGAACGCATTTGATTCTAAGCAAATATCAAAGAAGAGGAAATGAGAGAATGAGGACAGAAGAGTGAACGTGCCGTAATGAAATGTAGAGCAGGGAGAAGCCTGAGCTCGGCTGCCTCTGGCTGAACAATTACACTTAGCTCTCTCTCTCTCTCTCTTTCTCTAACTCTCTCTCTAACTCTCTCTCTCTCTCTGTATATGAGCTGTCTGAGCGCTGCGGGTGTTAAATACGACGGGCAAGAACGAGCACTGGACACTAATTCACTTCCACTGTGTCCCTGCTGGGAAATGGCTACAGAGTAATGCTCTCAAATGTGTGAGTGTGTGTGTGTTTGTGTATGTGTGTGTGTGTTTGAGAGGGAGGAGAGAAAGAGAGTGAAGTGAGTCTGATAATGTGAATGAAAAAAGAGAAAAAGAGAAAATATAAACTAAATGCACTATATGAAAAAAAAAATATTAAAATCAAGGGTTCAAAAAACTGTCCAATAGATTACTGTGATGAGGATTTGATTGCATTCACCAAAAGGGTTGTACATAAAAGGGAATCGAATTGTGACAGAGAACAAAATTTAACAAAAACTAAAATTCTACAAACCGATTAATATGAAGCACAGAGAGACTCCGCCCATGTATATGATGACAACGGGATGTAGCAAAGCTCTTTAGGCCAAATCCCATTTCTGTTTTGTACCCCTTACCTTTGTTTTTGTTTTTTTTAAGAGTAACCCTTCCCCTTGGAACAGAGTTAGAAGGGAAAGTTGTGAAATTTTCCTCCTAAGAATTAGGACAACCCTTCAAGCACATGATACAGTAATAAAAAGTTCAGCAACCTAGCTGCCGCTGGTTAACTATTTAACTTGTTAACTTTTGGGCTTTATTGTATAGTATTGTCTTCAGAAAGGGGGCAGGAGGTGCTGCAATTGTCGATTCCTCGAGCTGATATTAGTTTTTATTACCTTTGATGTTTTTTTTATTTTTTTATTCCACCTTAAATGCTGCATCCACTGCCATCCTTTGCACCATTTAAGGTGGAAAAGGAAAGTTAGCTAGCTTGTTAGCTACTGAGACAAAGTACTAGTGATTATTTTATGCTTGTTATTTAAAAACAAAATTAACTACACATTAAACTTTGGTATTATAGTGTTTTATTATAGTGTTTTGCCAAAGGAAAATACTCAAATGTCTCCTGTTTTGAGTGTGCCTCAGAAAAATCCGTGTTCTAAGTGTCATGTAGACCTAATACTTCCCCTAATCTTCCTATCTAGTCTAAAAACAACCAGGACACTCTACCTCTAGGCACCACTTCAGTTTCTGAATCAGTTTCTCTGATTTTGCTATTTATAGGTTTATGTTCGAGTAAAAGGAACATTGTTGTTTTAGTCTATAAACTCTGTAAACGGACAATATTTCTCCCAAATTCTTAATAAAAAAATTGTCACTTAGAGCATTTATTTGCAGAAAATGAGAAATCACTCCATCACATGCCCCACTGCGCCTGTAACAGTGGAGCAGACGGGAGGCGGATTTATATGCGGGTAAGACAGACTTTAATAAATAACAGATAAACAAATAAACAAATAAGGGAATAACGAATATAAATATGTACATAAACAAACAACAGGGAGAAACGTAAAACAGATAATAACAAAACAGGGCTAGGGATATATACAGGGATAAATACGTGAATATGTACAAAACAAGGAAATAACGTGACTAGGAAAATAAACGTAAATATAAACAAGAAATAAACAAGGAAACAAACTAGAGAAATAAACAGAGAATAACTACTAAACAAAGAACTGTGGAAGGTGGAGATAACTACTAGAAACGTGGCAAGACAAACGACAGTGGAAGGTGCAAAGACCAACAGCAAACATAGACTAACAGGTACTATATATAGGAACATGAAACACTGATAACCTGGGGAAAGGGCGGAGCTACAAATTACTGACACACGTGACGGAAAATTACAGGAGAAACACACTAGGAAACGGGGAAAACACAGGGAAACATAGCGAGGGCGTGACAGCACCCACCTTACCCCGGAATCACCAAAAAATGGACTAAAGCCTTTCACAAACACACATATATTTATAAATATATATAACAGCTAATTACTGCTGCTTTCTCCTCTCCCACGCCCGAGAATGGACTGATTAATGCTCCTCAACAATGCTACAGTCTCAGTTCTGTAACTCTGGACCTCACAACAGCAGCTGAGCACGCATTAGTGGGAGGAGCCTATATGAGTCAATTGCTGGTCTGGGCTTCACGGCGGTCTCCGTGCGAGGAGAGAGGGATGGAGAGGAGGGGTGGATGTAGTGGAGGTGATTGTGAGGTTAGGAGGTTGGGGGGGGAGAGTAGGGGGTCAGCAGCTGCTGAAACCGTGATCGATGGTCATTGCGTACCGAACAGATGGTCCAGCTTCTTAACTGTCAACACTATAAAACCACCCCGATAGCCTCTGGCTCTTTATCATGGGAAAGCAGCTGAGTTACTTCACCGTACGCTATGCAAATACAATCCTTCACGGGTCACGTGACTTTAGAAGCATTAGGAGCCTCGCTGGCTGCTGCACAACATCAATAATCATTTCCAGGTGCATTTCCATTAGCAGAATGGGTTTTGGGAAATGGAACATCCTAAAAGGAAACGTCCTCATCTCATTGGAGAGGAGCTGCAATGATGGTCAACTTTGCAAATCTGCAAAGCCTGCGAAGTCTGCAAAGGTTGCCAGCAGTAACAAAAGCACACTGTACACTACAGGGCCTGCACTTCACCTTTTAAACCTCTAAAAAACAAACAAAATAAAAAAAATAAAGGCTAAAGCTGTTGCCATGTGGGTCAGCCAGACGTGACTCTTCCTGTATGAGTTTTCTCCAGTTTTAATAGTCTTTTAAAGGTGTAGGAAACAGTACTCACCACTCTCTGGCTTCATCTGTAATCATATTCACAAATTCACAAAACGTAAAATACACTTTTTCATTGTTGGTGATGAATTGAGTCAGATTACTTTTATTAACTTAGTTACAGCAGCAGGTTTAGAAAGAATTCATGGACTAGTTGAATAAGAATATGAATTTGTTGAATTGTTGAATTTCTCTCTAAAATAACCAAATGTGTTTAGCCAATTTAGTCGGTAAAATGAGGTGTTTAATATGCAGGAAAAACAAATAAAATAAAAATGAAATAAATTCTTCTGATATGTGTCCTATGAGATATGAAGTTACATAGTAAACAGTAAAAAAAAAAAAAGTTTTTATCCTCCACATTAATCACCTGATCTAAAGCTGATGAACTGAGATGGTGATTTGAGTGAAGAAAAAGCAGCAACTATGGTTCAGCACCTCCAGGAACTCCTTCCTTCAAGACGCTGAAAAAACTATTCCCAGAGACTCTCCCTCATGAAGACACTGAGATTAAAATCTCACCAAGAGAGTGTAGATCTGTCCTCAAAGATAAATATACTACTTAGAATAATCTAAATATAAAACATATTCTGGTTTTAACACTTTTTTATTTACAGGATGAAAAAAATACAGGATGAGAGAAATGAATAAACACATTGAATAAGAGAAGAGGTGTGTCCAATATTTTCTCACAGCAAAATCCAAAATCTAGCAAAAATGCTCCAAAATCTAGCGAAAATAATTTATGGACAGTAGAGAAAATTACTCACAAAAGAGCATGATAATGAATCTTACAATTAATCAATCAAACAATTAATGAGCAGGAGTACTTGTGTCTTAATAGCTTAATGATACATTAGAAACAGGACAAAACATATACCGTATTTTTTGGGCTATAAGGTGCGCTTAAAATCCTTTAATTTTACCTAAAAAAATTCTACAGTGCGTCTTACGTATGAATTCTATCGGTCAGGTTATAAGGAGCAGTAAAGCCACTCTGCTGAAGTACAGAATTATAAAGGGTGAGTTTTCAGTGCAGTTTCTCCTGCGCTAAGGCTTAGTGCAGCAGCATTAGCATTAGCCGCTAACTGCAGTGCTAGCTCTTTCGCTATTTAGAGGTGAATATGTTGGAGTGTAGTCTGCAAATTTACCATATTAAAACAAGCTATGTGGAATGAACCGCTAGTTGATACCCCCCTGACTTACAGGAGCACTGAGGGTTCCTCAGTCTAGCGCTATTGGGTGGCACCTGACATCCCGCTAGCACTGCAGTTAGCAGTTAATGCTAATGCTGCTGCACCAAGCCTTAGTGCTGGAGAAATTTCACTAGTCTAACTCATTCTTAGACAAAATATAGGAAATCTAATCTTATTGTAAATAAACGGAGGTGCTTTACTCACTCAAATAAATCAATAGAGTTTTCAGGAGAGAAATCTGTGTAGATTAGCATCCAGCGCTTATCTGCGTTCGAAAGAAAAAGCCCAATGTGAATAACGTCAGCAAACTCGCACAGACGCAAAAGACAGAGATCTTTTAAACAGCGCAAAGCCGTCTCTAGAAGTAAAGGTCAGCTCTTCCCACAGGATTAAACCCAGCGCTGGGAATCGCAGAGTTAATGAAACAGCTGGATGTGGATTAGGGCTGAAGGAGTTGTAGTAATAGTGAGCACACACAAGCTGCTGTAATCAAACAGCAGATACGGTACATCCTAACCAACGGTCCTATCACTCTCTCTGACATCTGAGCTCTTTAGGAGCCTTAACTGCTTCATTCTCACCGGAATAAAATCAGTATCAAGTGGAAAACGATCAATTAATCTGAATAAATGACCAGCTGGACACAGATCTGTGTTATCACATACTGTAGATCACCAGATACAACAATTATTTTATACCAAACGATATACACACAGATACACTATCACACTGTAAAACCTAACTGCATTTCTTACTGAACTAATTAAGTTAACATAGCTTAAATATTACAGAAACTTGGCATCACTTATGCAAACTAACTCAAATTGATGTGTTGTCTTCTTCCTGCATGTATAGCAGCTCTTTAAAAAGTCTTTTAACACTTTAAAAAAAAGTGTTTGATTTGAGTTTGTCTAACCTATAAAATAATTCAAATTAAATAAGTTGATGTTGTTTGATAGGAATTTTTTATAACTACAGCCAATTTATTGTACTTTAATAGTTGTAAATACTTTAAGAGTTAGCTCAACTTGATTTGCTGGAGTTAAAAGGGTAAAAACAGTGAATTATAATTGCATTAAGGTGTAATAACTGTCTGTTAAGGCAGACATACTTAACTTTAATGAGTTGGCACAACTATTATATACATCCAAATGGAGATCTTTGAGTTAAATCAACTTATAGATCTTGAGTTTAGTCTGTTGTCATTAGCAGCTTCTTTTCCATTGGCTTGTGGCACAATCTATTTGCATACTGGGTGTGTCCCAATATGACATTTTCTGAAACTCACCATCAGTGTGTAGTGACACCCACCCCCCCCCCCCCCCTTTCCCGGGCTACCTTAGGTAAACTTGTAGTTCATATATCATCAATAACTGATGGTCTCTGTGTGGTTTTAGGCTGTAAGAACAAGCAACATCATTTTTCCGAGCTGTAGTAAATCTCTATTGGCCTGTTCACTCTATTGCTCATTTATGTAAATGAATCATTTTGAAAATTAATGTTTGTTTAACTCCACACAGTATTAACGAAAAAAATGGGTTTTAAAAAATGAATTCACTTCAGGCAATAAATGACCTTAAAATGATCGGAGTAGACTTAACTTATTATGGTTTACAGTGTACATGAGTTCAAAATACTTAAATAAACTAACAATTACACTGTGAACGTGGTTAGCACAAGTCACTTCATTTATTCAATTCTATATTAAAATGATTATGTGCATTATTCACGCTCATTTAAAAAAATATATTTATTTATTAGATATTAAACTTAAATGGTTCAAGGCAATCAGTTTCCTCAAATCGTTTAAGTTTATTAAACTGTGGCGTGAGGAGGCGGGGGAGTTGTGGGTCCGCCCCACGCCGGAGTGCAAAGCCATGCCATGTCTCAGCTGGTCCGCATGAGGACTGATTGAGCCGCCAGCTGGGACAGGCATATAAACTCAGCCTCAGCCCACACTCAGAAAGAGACTTGTCGCTGGGGAGCTGAGGGCTGAGGCTGCACGGACTTATGTTTAAACTTTAAAAAGAAACTACTGAACTCTAGAGCCCCACTGGGCTAGCATTATGTTTTAAGTTTGTTTTTGGGTGTGGTGGAGGGCATTTGAAGCCAAATAAAGGTGTGTTTTGAGTTTGTTTACTCCCCGTGCCTGTGTATCTCTGTGTGCTTCCTCCTTTCACACAGTGGTCACAGTGGTCACGCCCCTAACCCCAGGGGCCTACAGTGTAGCATAAAATAAGCCATGCAGAGCTTCATTCATGTCTGTGGCCACAGTATAGCTACAAACTCTCATACAACACCGTCATATTATACACTAAAAGGCTGGAACGTATTGAGGCACTTATTAGTGGATAAAAAAGAGTTTATTCTGCTTTTGGTGAAGTAACTGTCTCTACTATCCAGAGAAGTCAATATGGAAATCAGCAGGGGCCGGTCAAAAATCCTGATTTTAAGAGTGAACTTTACACCTGAACTCCTGGTGCCCTCAACCTCATTTGGAAAATGAATAAATAAATATAAATGACTGTAATTGGTTCCTAACAGGGAAACAGAGCAATGTGTTTGAGCATCTGAGAGAACACGTTCTGAGCGATAACCAGCTTTACTTATTCAGCTTTGACAAATCACAGAAACGCCTGCGCGAGACGAAACGGCGGATGACCTCAATATGTCAGAAATCATGGCAGCGCAAAAACACACAGAGAAGACATGCAAGAAATACTCAGACTGTACCCAAACCTTCACTGCTGTATATACTTCACACAGACAGACAGACAGACAGACAGACCAACATACAGACAGGCAGACCTACGGACAGACAGATAGCTAGATATGTAGCTAGATAGCTAGCAAGGTAGATAAATAGACAGTCAGACAGACAGACAGACAGAAAGATAGATGGATAGTGTTACGACCCGGTCTAGGGTCAGGCCGTAACAGAAAATGAGAGTGGGCTCTCTCCCCAGACCCTCTGCCAGACCAAACACCAGACACCAAAAATGAATTAAAACAGGATGAATTTATTGATAAAAATAAGGGAATATGACTTCAGGGGTGAGCGTAGGCCAAAATAACAAATAAACCAACTAACAAACAAAGACAACTTACTGAACCTGTCAAAATAAAGAAAACTAAATACACAAACTACCCTGACTCCCTTTCACCAAAACAGGAGAAAAAGGTAGCAAAACAAAATGGCACTCACCCCCTACTTTACCCAAAGACTAATCTATATTAAAGCAAAAACTAAAGCAACACACAGAATGCAAAATGGAGGTGATGGGTTGGTCTGAGCAGGAAGTTGTTCCAGGTCAGGAAAGGGGAGGAGCCCTGAACGTCTCTCCCAGGTCAGGTTTCCTCTTGCCCTTTTATAGAGTGCACCCCTGGTGGCCAATCATGGTCCTACAATCAAAAACTAAAACACAAACAGCACAGAGGACACACAAAGAAAAACCAATACGACCAGGGGTCGTAACACCCCCACCCTTAAAACAAACATTCTAAGTTTGACACATTTAACATTTCTAAGTCAAAGAATCACAAATGCAAAAAAAAATTAAATAACCATCACATGATAAAACAGAATTAAATCTCAAAGACAGATTTGAACACATTCACAGGCAGGAGTCTATGTATCACTTGCAAATAATGAACAAAGTGAGCTTAGGAATATAAACTAAACTAGTCTCCTCTAGGGCAAAAGGAGCACACCACAAACAAAAAAGAAATAAATCAACACACAAAATGTCAGACTGACCAAATCAGATCTACTTCCACTGAAGAGAGATCCTACATACACATGCATCAGCAAAACTGACCAAATCAGATCTTCTTCCACCAAAGAGAGATCCCACATACACAAACGTCAGAAAACTGACCAAATCAGATCTACTTCCACTGAAGAGAGATCCTACATAAACAAATGTCAGAAAAAAAAACTGACCAAGCTAGATCTCCTTCCACTGAAGGAAGATCCTACAACTCACGCCTTTTTGCCACTGCAAAGAAGGCAATCAAGCCCTAACAAAAGAAAAAAAATAATCCTAATGCTACAAACAGAAAAAACGAATGAAGTACTGTCATGCAGGGGTGTCCTGTATACCAGAGTCTTTAGAACAATGAACTAGGTTTAGGCAAAAGGTTGTTCAAAAAAACATTTTCCTAAAACAAAACAGCAAATCCAAATGTACTTAATGAAAACTGGCAAGTGATACCACAACTTTACATAAGTAATTGCTAAACACAAATAACAAAATACTAGAGCATGTGTCAAGTGTCTAGTGGCATCTTCACATAGCTGCCTGAGAATTTTTAACAACAAGAGCAATTTTGTCCAGTAGTATTCCCTAAAAGCAAATTAACTTAACATAACAGAAAGGGTACTCATACCACAAACCAAAATGTTTAGCTGGCAGTTTTCTCCAAAATTCATATTAAATAGTTTGCCAAATGCTAATAAACTATAACCGAAAGAGTAGACAATATTTCACTAACGGAGGAGAAGCTTAACTTCCAGCCAGGTGCAACACTGCAGGTAAATGTGCCAGCAACCCTGCTGCACAAAAGGAAGGGTTCACTTGACTAAGGTAGGCCCAAGCCACCACAATGGCCACAAATGAGCAGACAACACAACTGCAACATTTAACATAATACCATGTCAAGCACCCATAGAACCACCAGTCTTCTGCATTTAAAAGCCTTAAACAGCAACAGCTCAGGATCTATGCGTTTGGGAAATCTTAACTTCACCACCATTGGTCTCCACCACTGAATGAAGAACTGACTCACCTTTTGCAACACCCGTGTCCACTGTATTGGGCCTGTAAGCAGGATCTGGGGCCTGCACCTAAAACAGAGTCTGAAATCTCCTCCTTCAAACAAAAATGCAAACTTCATCAGCTAAAATGGGAGGGCAATAAAAATTACTAAGACCAAATTTCACATAATTCTCACCACACACCTCCCCCACCAATATAAAACTGCCAGCAAAACACACACCAAAGAAATACCTACCTGGACAAAATTAGCAGAGGACGAGCCCCCAATTGTTATGCTCCTCCCCTTTTGTCTAGGGGTGAGGAGGAGTAACAAAATGGCATGTGGTAGTGGAGGAAGTGGAAAGACAACAATTGGTGGTAAAACAAAAATGTTTATTACAGGAATCAAAGGGGTACAAAAAAATATATAGATAGAAATAAATAAACTGAAGCTAAAGAGAATAAATTAAATTAAATGTACTTTTAACAAAACTAGAAAATGCATTTAAGAGAAAATAAATCAACAGAAACTGTAGTCTAAAGGTGGACTAAGGACGGTGCCAACGAAAAGAAAATAATAAAACAAAACTAAACTGCCTAACCAAAAACTAAACTAACCAAAATACAAAAGTAGCACCCGCCCCTAACCTAGTGTATCTAAACAAATATGCTCCTGCGTGTGTGTGTATGTAGGGCGCCCATCTTACCTGTCCACACAGTAGACAAACAGAAGTGAGGTGGAGTAATTAATGTGCTCAAACAATGTGAGTTGTTACCAAAGTTTAGAATTAAGAGCTAGAGTGTAGATTTAAGTATACATTGGATCAGAATCAATAAACTCAGCACAATTGGACTAGAGTGCAACAAAGGATCTACACAGGATCAGAATGAACAAACTCACAGCACAACTGTTCAACAGGACTACCTCAACATTAACATTAGAGGATCCCGGACGAGCCCCCATTCTGTTACGACCCGGTCTAGGGTCAGGCCGTAACAGAAAATGAGAGTGGGCTCTCTCCCCAGACCCTCTGCCAGACCAAACACCAGACACCAAAAATGAATTAAAACAGGATGAATTTATTGATAAAAATAAGGGAATATGACTTCAGGGGTGAGCGTAGGCCAAAATAACAAATAAACCAACTAACAAACAAAGACAACTTACTGAACCTGTCAAAATAAAGAAAACTAAATACACAAACTACCCTGACTCCCTTTCACCAAAACAGGAGAAAAAGGTAGCAAAACAAAATGGCACTCACCCCCTACTTTACCCAAAGACTAATCTATATTAAAGCAAAAACTAAAGCAACACACAGAATGCAAAATGGAGGTGATGGGTTGGTCTGAGCAGGAAGTTGTTCCAGGTCAGGAAAGGGGAGGAGCCCTGAACGTCTCTCCCAGGTCAGGTTTCCTCTTGCCCTTTTATAGAGTGCACCCCTGGTGGCCAATCATGGTCCTACAATCAAAAACTAAAACACAAACAGCACAGAGGACACACAAAGAAAAACCAATACGACCAGGGGTCGTAACAGATAGATAGAGGGATGGACATACAAAGAGAGAGAGAGAGAGAGAGAGAGAGAGAGAGAGAGATGTAAAGACAGAAAGCTACACAGAAACACAGACACATGGATAAACACTGACATACAGACAGACATGCAGAGAGAGACATGACAAACAGAGAGACATGTCAAGAGATATAGACATATAGACAGACGTAGAGAGACAACAGATATACAGACAGACATGACAGACATACAGGCAGACAGAAATACAGAGAGAGAGACAGCTAGACAGACATGTAGACAGACAAACAGATAAACAATAGATAGATAGATAGATAGATAGATAGATAGATAGATAGATAGATAGATAGATAGATAGATAGATAGATAGATAGATAGACAATGATTCACGAAAAGAGATATAGACAGAGAGGTAGAGACATATATAAAAACGGACATAAAGACAGATATGTAGAGAGAGAAATGCTAGACAATCAGACATGTAAAGAGAGTTAGACAGAGAGCTAGACAGATACATATACAAAAATGTAGATATACAGCTAGAAATACATGTAGATAGATAGATAGGCAGCATCCAAACTTTAACGTAGAGGTCGGAATCTCTCACACACACACACACACACACACTTGACCGCGTGTGTCGTCCTTTTCCCAGGACACTGATGGCAGCTGCACTCCACACACTGTCAGAGTGGAGGAAGCCCCCAGTGGAGAGATTTAATAAATACGAATGGAGGCGCGACACACTAACTCTTCACCCTAATGTGACGCTCAGATGATGGCAGAGACAGGGCTCAGGGATGAAGCAGGCAATGCGCCTCCCATCAGGAACATCACAAGAAATGATCCTCCTCTGCTGCAGCGCTGAAGCCTGAGAGCATACAAATGAAGCTCCAGCACTGTACACCTGAGCTTCAGCCTGCCAGACTCTTTATAATAGTGAACCAGCCCACACTGTTATTACCACCACGTTCTGGATAGAAGATTTACAGTAGTGTGAGTGAAACATTAATCACTCTGATTCTGGTTGTGATGAAGTGCAGAACCTGGGGGCTAAATGCTCTGTGCTGTTTTTTCTTTTTTTTTTGAGAAGGAAGTTTACTAAAAGTTTGAGGGCTTCTGTATTTCAGGGGCTTTTTCGATCTATTTATCAAGCAACGTTTTATTTTTCACCATATAGTCTTATCCAACGATCAATACCACTGCCACTAACACCACTAACCATCATTATTAGGCCTACACTCTTAGAAAAGATTTGTTTAAGGGTTCCGTATAGAAGTGTGACAACCAGAGTTATTCTGCGAAAAGGAAGAACAAACAATCCGGTATATATACATGGGAAAACAGCTGAAATGAATTAGAACACAGGTGAGGCTGATTTGAGCTGAGCTAAGACAATTGACTGAGAAGTGCATTCTGGGAATTGGAGTTTGTAAAGGTGGAAAAGTCTGTAGACGAACTGACGTGAAGGCGTGACAGGTAGACATTTTGTGCGCCTTGTAATTCCACATACACAAGTATTTTTCCATTAGCCACTAACCGTGCTAAACGGCCTGTTGCCTGCTAGCACTGCTGGAGCACCATTAGTATTGCCACTAACCACGCTCAGCTCTAGGTTTTTCGCATTTCAGAGGTTGACATATCGGCCTGTAAAGGTTAGCCGCTAATGCTAATGATGCTGCACCCAGATGTGGAAATCTAATATTACTGTAAATAAACAGAAGCGATTTACTCACCCACATTTACCTAGCTTAGCCTTACTTAACTTAGTTAAGCTACCTGCCCACCACCACCCAGTGTAGAGACCTGCTGAATTAGAAGGAAAACATGGCGACACCACTGCTCCTTCCTAGTGTCGCTTACATGTAATTCGCCTTATTATCCAGTGTCCTCAGTATAAAATTAGACCAGAAAATAGACGCTCTTTAATAGTGCACCTTATGATCAAATCCTTTTAGAACTGTTCGAAGATATAGTAGGAAGCAGTTACTGACACAAAATCTGGGTAATCTCTTTTTTATGCCATCATTTTAGGAAAGACAATGCATTAGCGAGTGTCCTGATACTTTTGTCCATCTAGTGTATGTTCACTAGTGTAAGTCCCATAGGTTCTAGTTCAATTTAGTATGATGAGAACTGTTATACAGGGTTGGACAATGAAACTGAAAACCTGGTTTTAGAGCACAGTAATTTATTGTGGTGACGGACAGTTCTGGTGGAAACAGGAGAGTTGAGGTGCACATTGAATTCTGCCGTGATTTGATCAGCCGTGGTTTTATGTTTTTTGGATACAATCTGGGTTAGCACCCGAACATCCCTTTCAGACAGCTTCCTCTTACAGCGTCCACAGTTAATCCTGCTGGATGTGGTTGGTCCTTTTTGGTGGTATGCTGACATTACCCTGGATACCGTGGCTCTTGATGCATCACAAAGACAGCAAGACATGTACCAACAATTTGTCCTCTTTTGAACTCTGTCACCCATAATGTTGTGTGCATTGCAGTATTTTGAGCTAATTGATCCTTCACACTCTGCTCTTACTGGTGCAATGTGCAATTAATGATCCAATGGTTCAATTTAGCCATGAAACCTCCCACACTAAAATGACAGGTGTTCCAGTTTAATTGTTCAACCACTGTACATTACTGTATGTGGAGGTTCTTTAAATTTCAAGAACAAAAATGAAATAAATAAATAAATAAATTTGTGCATTCCACAAAGATCTCTTTAATTTGAAGAGGTTACGTTAATGAGATGGTAATAGAAGGGAGGAGAGTGTTCTCCTTTTTCTTGAACTGCATGAAAAGGGCTGATCTTTGAAGCTGAGTGCGTACTCTGGAAGACTTCTATGGCTGCTTTGGTGAATGACACAGAGGTCTTGAGTCGTGCCGTGCCCTCAGATGACGGGATTCTTTCGGAATATGAAGCAAGCGCATATTATTAATATTCATATTAAGGATTTTTGGAGTTTTAAGAGAACAGAGGCTGGGGTAGGGTCCTTCCTGAGGTACAGGGCCATAGCAGGAAAGGTCAGCGTTACCTTCTCTACTGTGAGAAGAAGACTTGACTCTGGGTTAAACCCCTCAAATCCCCCCTGCAACCTTTCTATCACCTACAAGGTCTGAGAAGCAACTAATAAATGGACAAATCACGGCAGGAAATGAGCGGATTAGACACTGGTGACACTTGAGTGGATGAGGTCTAAAGGTGATACCTGGTGATCAGAAACAAGTGCACAACACAACACACTCTCGTTATCCCTCAAACTGCACAAAAATCCCTCAAATCTTCAGATCTCAAACAGCGCAGGGCGACTCAACGTCATTGCTTACAAAAAAAATTATATATCAAAGTTTCAGTGTTGACTATTAGTTCATTTTTAAGTAAAATGCACTAAACACAAAAATCGTCAGTGCGCCTTATAATCTGGTGCGCCTTATGTATACATTTTACTAGTCAGGTTGTAAGGAAAGGTATAGCAATTATACAGGAGTTTCAGTGAAGTTTCTCCAGCACCAAGAATGGAGCAGTATCAGCATTAGCCACTAACTGCGCTAAGCGCTAGCTCTTCTGTGGTTCTGAGGTGAGTATTATCAGTCTGTAGCCTGTTACTAACCCCGTCTATCACTGCTGGAGCAGCATTAGCATTAGCCACTAACCACGCTATTGGCAGTGCGCCTTATTGTATGATGCGCCTTATAGTGCGAAAATAAGCAGTACTCACTTCACACTCAGCTTGGTCCCCAAAAAGTGACACACACAACAGATGCAACATATTTGTTCACTATATATTAGAACATCACATCACGTTTACATGTCATCTGGGTATTCAAATGCTGTTTAAAAGTTACTGGAATAACTTATTCTTTTGATTGTAATTCAGTGGTTGTGCATTTTAGAGTATGCTAACATACAGCATTGTAATCATTTTAATATGATAATATTTCTTGTCCAAAAAGTAGGGCTGTAGTTCCACAGAAAAAAAAAAAAAAAACTAAACTTTTCTTGCAAGGTATTTTGCGAGCGAATATTTAATATTAGAAAGAATTTACAGATAAAATGGCAAGAACATTGAAAAGCTGCAATTATAAGCATTTATTAATTGATATCTCTGATTTCTGGCCTTTCTTAAGCGGTTAACAATGGTACAATAGTTGCTATAATTTCTAGATATTGTTACTGTATTTAAAAATATATTTTGCTAGAGTAAATAGAGCAAAAGCATCCAGTTAGCATAGGTTGTCTGAGACAATTTTAAAGAGTAAAGTTTAAAATGAATGAACCAGGAAATCACACTCTAGTCTATCATTTAGTTTATTACTGAACCTATATATTATTTCATAAATTATATTTATATTTTATATATTTTTATTTGTCATTTGTATGAAATGTTTGAGAGTATAGATAAGGGCAAAAGGAATTTAGATGACTGAAAATCGTTACATGTATAAAATGTTGGTAAAACTATTCTTATCAAACATTAATGAAAGGAATTACAAAAAATAAATTGCACTTCTGAGGTAAATTTCCTATTAAATAGCTTCCATACATCTAGAAAATATGTTTTAAGGTCAAATATTTGAGTAACCCTGTTTTGGCTGACCATGACATACTGAGAGTCCTCACCATTCACCATTTCTCTCTTCTTCTTTTCTTTTCTTTTTTTGGACAAATAAAAGTGCAATCTGTATATTTAGGAACACTGATCTGAGACCTGCTTTCATTTCCATCACTTTACTGAGCAGACAAGCCAGAGCTGATCCCACACCAGCTCTTCCTCTCCATCAAAGCCTCAGGCTGAGATCAAACACGCCTGAACAGTCTACTATTCATCATCTGCATCCAGCCAGCGGTTCTCTTTGATAAGCGTGCTCAGCACTCGCACGCCTTTGTGTTTCTGGAACGTTCACTAGGAAACCGAAGTGAGGGAAAAGTGACTTACAAGAAGAAGGTCTCGTCCCAGACGGGGTTGAGGTTGCCGAAGATGGTTTTGGTCCTGCGCTTGGTCTTGCCCACCTGCACGGTGACGTAGGGGTCGCTGGAGCCCGTCTTATCCTTGGCCTGTAAGCCCTGGGCGCAAAGCACTATGGGAAGAGGAAGAGAGGAGAGTTAGTCACTGTGGGATTTAGCCTAAAACCAGTTTCAGTCTTTCTCATTTGTTGTTATGTGAATTTTGTCACAGCTTATTAGGGTTCAAGCACCGAAGGTGCGTAGAACCCTATTGTTTTTGCTAAGATTTTTCTTCTTCTTCTTCTTCTTCTTATTATTATTATTCTTTTTCTCCTGTAAAAACAGTTGTGCAGCCTAAACCGTAAGTCATAGAGAAATGAAACTTGGTAGGTAGATGTAGGATCAGTGCATCTCGGTGGACAACAAAAATGGCACCGATTGGTCAAGTGGTGTCGCTATAAACAAGGAAATTCATTTTTCACAATTTTCTCAATAACTCAAAACCCATCAGACCTACATTCAAAATTCTTTTTTTGCTGGATTCCTTGGGTCAATACCAACAACTTTCCAATTTGGACCATGCACTTCCGTCTATATAGATTTTGTGCTAATTTGCATAATATGCAAAACCTACTTTTGCAAACTAGTCCTAGGAATTTTGACCAATCCTGGCATGTTTGGTATCAAAACACTCGTGAGAGCATGCGCTTCAATATTCATTAAGAAAAAGTTGAAATATGTAAACAATATGGCCGCCATATGCAAATTAGTCCTTCCGGATATATGCCCCATTCACTTCAAGAGGTAAATTTGGAGCACTGTTTCTCAGCAACCGTGCAACCTAGCAAGTTGAAACTTTGCATGCAGAATCTATCATACAGCCTCTAAAGGATGTTCAAAGGGCAACTTAATCAATCAACATGGCTGAACACCATCAGCCAATCAGCATTCAGCAGACATTTTGGCAGGCTGAATGTTGCCCAATCTGGATGATATTTGGCAGTTATGTTCAGGTGGAGACACTGTAGTGACCTGCAAAGTGCTGAAACAATCCGCCCACTGGGGGGCGCTGTTCCAAAAAAATGAGTATATGTCAATCATGCTGTACTATTTTGACATCTAATTGTTTTTGCCATATTTAGTACAGTGGCTCTGACAAATTTCTCAATACAACTATGTTTAAAAAGTGCTTTGTTCATTCATAATTGCTAATTGTTTGAAAATAGCCTATATTGA
Organism: Astyanax mexicanus; assembly: GCF_023375975.1. Taxonomy (NCBI): domain Eukaryota; kingdom Metazoa; phylum Chordata; class Actinopteri; order Characiformes; family Acestrorhamphidae; genus Astyanax; species Astyanax mexicanus. Next base: position 41,138,183 of record NC_064416.1, on the reverse strand, counting down.
AACTACTCTCTGGATATTTGGCCTATCACCTCCATTTCAGTCTTGCTGCACACTGTAGAGTCTCTAGGTAAATGTTCATTAAAAACATTTGTGAAAATTTCACATACAATACTCTCCAGGCATCAAGCAATCTGTGCGTCCTTGGAATTTCTAACCTAAATTGCTGTAACTCTGCAGTATTTGCTGTAATCTCACAATGTTAAAGACCTCTATACAATATCACTCTGATGAAGCGCCATTTAATACAGAACTAGATTAAGAATAACTTGACATTACATGTCATATCAGAACATTCACTCCTTTGTGCCTCTTCTCAACATTAATAACAGGTGAAAGACTTTTGATCATTTTAAATGTGACAGAATGTCTCCAATTGTGTTAGACCTTCTTACACATCACCATCCTATGCTCTAGTAGGCACCATTGTGCTAGTTGGTGCTTGATGAAGCGCCATTTAATTCAGAACTAGATTTATAATAACTTCGTAATTACATGTCATATCAGAACATTCACTCCTTTGTGTTAATTTAAACTTGTTTGGTCAAACATTTCAGCTTGTTCTGCAAAGGTTCAAAGGTCAATCTGAATACCACTTTGTGAACATTCTGGTTGAAGCCACCTGATCAATACCAATAACATGTAGACACCTTTTGACTAGTTCTAACTCACTTAATGAATATCCTACAAAGTTCACTAGATTTACATGTGAATTTAAGCACTGATCAGGTTGAAAGGCCTCTGCTCAACATTAATAACAGGTGAAAAACTTGATAATTTCTAAATGTGACAGGGCATCTCCAATCATATTAGACCTTCTTACACATCACCATTCAATGCTCCAGTAGGCACCATTGTGCAAGTTGGTGCTTGAACCCGATGATTGCCGCTTGCGGCTATATTTACTTTTATTATTATTATTATTATTATTATTATTATTATTATTATTATTATTATTATTATTATTATTAGTAGTAGTAGTAGTAGTAGTATTATTATTATTATTATTATTATTATTATTATTAATCTATAACAAGTTTTTTTGTAAATACTATAAATTATCAGTATGTACTAAAAATGGTTCTGTATCTACAAAGGTCTATTTGGTATCTATTATTAATTATTCAGTATCCACTATGATTTATTCAGCACTGGTTATAAAATATTCAGCAATATTAATTCAGTGTTTACCGTGTATACAACATTATTACGGTATATAGTATAATATACTAATATATTTACCCTATATTTATTTTTCAGCATCTACTATGAATTATTTACTTCCTGGTGGTAACTGATCCATATCTGATCCACCCTAAATAATTTAATTATTTAACTATGATGTTAAGAGCCAACATTAATTTACAATGTATTATTATGAATCTATTATAAATTATTCAGTAAATACTTGAATAAACAAATGTATAATTTATTCAGTATCATGTATTATTTCAGTGCTTACCCTGTATACAGTATAATTACAGTATCTAGTATGATATACTACTTCATGTATGCTATGTATATTTTTTCAGGACCTACTATGAACTATTTAGTATCTACTTTGTATGTGTATTGAGCATCCACCATGAATTATTTATTCCCTTTATTCACTAATCCAACTACTCTAAATTATTTTAATATTTATGTATCTATAACAAACTATTCAGAAAATCAGCACCTACTAGGAAAAACTAAATGTTTAACATTCAGTACTATTAATTATTCAGTATCCACTATGATTGATTCAGTACCTACTGTGAATTATTCTTCAGCTTATATGCAATTTCTAGTTTTGCATCTGCTCATTATTCTTCATTATTCAGCACCTACATGGTAACTGATGTTAAGGTTCTTTGGTGTGCAGTGTATTTTTTTTGCCATGTCCTGTATGTCAGATTTTGTTCAGTGAAAAGTGTGATGCTAAAAGCACTATGCAAATCAAACAGCATTGAACTAAAGAGAAGATGTGGCACAGGGGGTCTGGAGGATTACTCAGAGGGGCCGGACCTAATGGAGAATAAACCACAGCACTCAAACACCTGGTTACTTTTATTACTCCCTTCAGTCAGAAACAAAATCCATCTGCCTCTCAGTGTGCGTACGTGTGTATGTGTGTGTGTGTGTGTGTATATAATAATACACAGCAGCGTGAATGAGCGCAGGCGTCTGGGCTTCTTCAGCATCACTCAGTGTGATTGTAGTATTTCACGCGGCACCATAAAAGAACCGAGAGTACTTGGTGATTAAAAATGAATGAGTGAGGTGATGAATTATTCAGGGTACATATATCCTTGGGCTTGGAGAGCTACAGAGATTGCTTCAATGTCACCCGGCTGCTGGAGGACGATTTGGGAGAATCGGAACGTCTTTTTAACTCAATGCTGATGTGTGTTTGAACAAAAGCCTATATATTAACGCATTACTATTATACTAATGTATAAGAGTTCTACAGCAGCATCCAAAAACATAGCATGTTCAATATATCCAGGCTTTAACATATACATTATCAATTTATTTACAATTTATTTACAAACAAAGCATTTGCTCCGTCTGTTCCATCACTAGAGTAGAAACCCTTCCTGTGTTCAGCTACAGATTGTAGCAAATTTTGCGATTACAGCTCTATTTTGATATATAAAATAGGTTTTCTAGTAAAGTATTTCTAGTAAAGTATTTCTAGTACAGTGTTTCTAGTACAGTGTTTCTAGTAAAATGTTTATAATACAGTGTTTCTAGTACAGTATTTCTAGTACAGTAGTAAAAAAAATTATAATACAGTGTTTCTAGTAAAGTGTTTCTAGTAAAGTGAGTGGAAGCACAAGGGACTGTAGGTGTTTCTAATAAAGTGGCCACAATGAGAGGAAGCACAAGTTAGTAAGTAGGGGTGTTTCTAATAAAGTGGCCACAGTGAGAGGAAGCACAAGGCAGTAAGTAGGGGTGTTTCTAATAAAGTGGCCACAGTGAGTGGAAACACAAGTTAGTAAGTAGGGGTGTTTCTAATAAAGTGGCCACAGTGAGTGGAAGCACAAGGTAGTAAGTAGGGGTGTTTCTAATAAAGTGGCCACAGTGAGTGGAAGCACAAGGCAGTAAGAAGGGGTGTTTCTAATAAAGTGGCCACAGTGAGAGGAAACACAAGTTAGTAAGTAGGGGTGTTTCTAATAAAGTGGCCGCAGTGAGTGGAAGCACAAGGTATTGCAGGTGTTTCTGATGAAGTAGTTAGTGAGTGTAAACACAAGGTATGAGCTTTCTAATAAAAATGGTCTGTGTCTAGAAGCACAAGGTACTGTAGGAGTTTCTAATAAAGTGGCCAGTGGGTGTATACGATGTGTAATAAAGGTTTTATATGATTTTAAATCAGATCTTTGATATATAAACGGCTCTCGGCTCGTTTTCATCATGATGTATCTATAAGTGGAGAAGATTAGGTTGGGGGAGTTGCTGAGGTAGTTTCTGGAAGTCTGGTTTGAGTTACGGAGCTCTCTGAGTTCCTGGGCCCAAAAATTTCCTTCCACCCTGCGAATATAATGTGGAATCAGTGGGAGCTGTTGCCAAATTGACGCTGGATCGATACGTCCTGGTGTTTATCAAATGAATAATAAATAAATCAGGGGTCCATGAACGCGTTCTAAAGAAAGGGGAATTCGATTCAGCAGCAGAGATAAATGAAACCAGTCGCGTGCTACTTTGTCTCTTTCTCTCTCTCTCTTTCTCTCATGTTCTCTCTCTCTCTCTCTCTCTCTTCACATATTGACACTTTTGCAGAAGTGCAAGTCTGGCATTAATTCAGTGTCCACCGTCCGAGCAGCAAAGTCAAGGGAAAAAGAGTGCTGCTGATGCGAAGCTGGTGACACAGGGCTTCCTCGGCTGAGTGTGTGTGTAAGTGTGTGTGCGCATGTCTGTGTGTCCACTGATAATTGCTTTCTTTTCAGCACAGAAAACACATTGTTGTTGTGCTCCGGTTCGATGAGTCCGGACAATACCCCACGAGACACAACAGCAAAACAAACTGCTCTGCTTTCGGATTGAAGAAGCGATAAACAAAAAGACCGGAGAAGGATCCGTCCAGCCTAACCGTGCAATCTTCTCACTGTGAATGTTTTAATGCATGCAAGCTGCAAATTAACTGGTGGGAGGAGCCATCACTTCTCTAAAAACTCTTAATTGTCAGACTAAATAACTTAACTTTCTAAAACTGTTATTTTCTTACTGACCCCTCTAGCACTGTATAGCAGGTAAAAGTGAGCCATTCTTATAGACTATTGGGTAACACTTAAGGAACACAAATTAGGCGCTTATTAATGCCTTATTATTTGCTTAATAAAGCCTTAATTAGACATTTGTAAATTATTTTTTTCACTACTTTTTAGGCTTTGTTCTGTACTATAAGTGTTATTGGTGCTTAATTAGGGGTCTGTTATGTGGAAATGATAAATAATGGCAGTATTATTTGTTCTTATAGTGCACAATAAACAGTTATGTTAGCACCCTGTTTATTAAGCAGGAGTTTGCTGGAGTTTATTGAGTTAATAAGGGCTTAATAAGGGTTTAATAAGTCACTAATAGACCAAGATGTGCACCATATTCTAAAGTGAGGCTCTGTTCATCACTACTTAGACACTAAAAATAACTGTGTGTTCCCATTTACAGAAGTTGAATGTCAAAAATGTAATTGCTCTAATGAAATAACAGAAAACACATTTTAGCACATTTATTCTCTTTTAAATTCAAGCAGTTAGATGTAACATAACTGTTTATTGTGCACTATAAGAACTAATACAGCCATTATTAACTATTTTCACATAACAGACCCCTAATTAAGCACCAATAACACTTACAAAGAAAAAAGCCTAATAAGTAGTGAATAAACAATTTACAAATGTCTTATTAAGGCTTTATTAAGCAAATAATAAGACATTAATAAATGCCTAATTTGTGTTCCTTAAAATAAAGTGTTACCGACTATTCTTTTAGTTTATATGTGAAACAGATGTGCAATCTGTGTGGCAGTGTGAGCAGCAAAAACATACTGAATCTGACATTATCAAGGCTCTAAATGGTCCAGGAGACATTAATCAGAGGGCCGTCGGTTTATCATCTGGGTCATGTTGCTTGCCATCAGCGGCCAGAGTCAGAGAGAGAGAGAAAAAAGGAGAGTCTAAAAATGTTTTGAGATGCACTAGTAGATTGACAAAACCTTTTTTTTTAATAGATTCTTCAGTTCTATTCTGCTCAAAAAGTAAAATGCAATTTGGTGTCTATTAAAGTCTTATTCTGTGCATTATTTGGTCACATTAGGCAGAAAACTATGCCGTGTGCTGCTCCAGTGGTGCTAAAGGATGAGTAAAAGAGCGAGGAACGCTGAAGGCCGACACTAATTATCTGGTGCCTCAGGAACTGACCGGTGATGGCGATCTTGGCCGACCACTTGGACGTCCCCTCCAGCACGGCCTGCTTGGCGCTCTTTAGGTGGCTGGTGAAGTCCTCCTTGGAGAGCTGGAACATGTCCTGGATGACTTCAAACACCTCTGGGCGGTTCTTCTCCCGGATCTTCATTCGCTCCTTCATGGCCATGATGATGTTCTGGGTCTTGTCCTCTGCACCATGCTTGGAGCTCTTCTCCACCGCGCCTGCAGGAGGACAGGGGAAGAAACGGTTCTGAATGACACAGCAGGGATGCGTAAGACAA